>NC_133660.1:19602163-19904501 GCF_037893015.1 Macrotis lagotis | reverse complement strand
AAAGAACTGTGTTCAAATCCCACCTCATTCAATAATCATCTGACCCTGGACAGCTCTACCAACATCTCTAGTCCGAATTTCCACATCTGTAGTACAGACCTACCCAGATTATTGTATTGCTCTATTGGGATAATATATGTAATATGCCAGTGATTCTATGAGCTCTGCAATGTGACTATTCCCTCCAAAGATACAGATTGCCTTCCATCCATGCTTGCCCATATGAGACATCTCAATTCCCATCCTCATATAAATTTACTATGGAGAGAGAGCACCCATAAGAGGGTATCCTTTCCCACATGTTCAGGGATAACAAAGATGCACAACAGCTGTATATCAATTGTCCCAAGAAACTTTAAGTTGTATCTAAGCAGCAGTTACTATCAGTCCTTACATACAGCTGATACTTTACAGAGCCTTCTCAATTTTTGTTGGATAGAAATATAGAATGAGTTCTGCATATTATACCCAGAAATGGCATTGAAAAAGGATGAAAATTTCTATCTGTCTCCCTTCAATTCAAGTTCATTTGCTGTAGGAGGTGGCCTTTCTGAAGCATTGAGCTTAGAATCCCTTCTAGTGAAAGTAAGGCAATGTGTTCCTTTGCTGGTCTAGCCTTGAGTCCCAAAGCACAGGCTCTGAATATAATTGGGATAAATGAGGCTCAGTTTCAGCATCCTAGACCAAAGTGGCACAAAGCTCCAACATTCAACTGGAACTGATGAATGTTCCCACATCTGGCTGCCTCACAGAAACATTTTATGTTTTGAATTTGTGCTAGCGCCTTCTCACAAACTGGTCTGACCATTGTCTCAGGATCATCCCAAACTGTACTCTGAGTGACCAATACCATCTTATTCACATGATACAAACACATCTCCTATTTTCTAGCCTGGACAAAATTTGTATTGGGAGACAAGGTTTTTGTAATAAGAGAATCTGAGCTTCTCTTGGGGTCACATGTAAGCTACATGAAAAGTACTCATCAATCAAACAACCAAGAAGCATTGATAGTGCCCCAACTAGATGCCAGATCCAGAGGGTCCAAAGACAACAGTCCCTGGAGTAGAGAATACTTAGAGGCACAAGAAAAATAAACAGCACATGATTTGAGAGGAGGGAACTGGTAACTAGTGAAGATCAAGAAAGTAGACTCTGATGTTTGAACTGAGCCTTGAAGAAAATTAGTTATTTTGTATTCTAACTTGAAAACAAAACATAAACTGTGTTTGGGAAATCTGGTAAGAGCTTCCCTGCCATACTACAGGGTGTGGCTCCTCTCTCTGCCCCTTGACAGTCTTCAGCAATTGCTAGGGCCAAAACATTCATCTTCCTATGGCTCCCATAATATCACAGATCTCAAGTTGGAAGAGCCATCTAGAGGACAGATCACTTCTTTTGACAGATTGGGAAACTGAAATCCAGAAAAGTAGGATGAGCCAGCCATGCTATCAAAGCTCCTAAACAAGAGGGGCTGGACTCTAGACCAGTTGTTCTATGCACTACACCATGCTGGGTCTCCATACTTGCTAAGCTCATCATAGTCTATCAACGGCCACATTATTCTCTAAAGCATCAGGTGAGATCTTCAAAGCATGATATTTCTGTGCCCTTGCACTGACTACCAACAAAGTTTGGGATGTTCACCTTCTTTATCTCCCCCTTTTGGCTGCCCAGGCTTCCTTCAAGACTCAGCTCAAAACCCAATTCCTGCCAACTGACATGTTATTCTTCTCTCAGGTTAATTTCCATCTGCTTGATATCTCTCACTAGAAGGTAATTAAAAATAATAATAGTTGTTGTCCCTCATACTCAAAGATGTCCAAAATCACAACTTGATATAGGGGTCAATGTTCAGTGTGATTCAGTCTGACTATGATAGAAAAGACCACTATTAGCTTAGGAAACTGTACCAAAAGGTGGGCACAAATTGTCCACATGAACTTTAGGAGAAATAACAAAGCAACAGCACCAACAAGAATAAGAAGTATTTGTATCATACCTACCATGGACTAAGTACTTTACAACTATTCTCTCATTTGAACATTGTAACATTCCTGAGAGGTAGATACTATCATTATTTCAACTCTACAGTTGAAAAAACTGAGAGAAACAGAAGTTAAGTGACTTGTCCAAAGACACCTAGCTATAAATAATCATTTGAACTCAGCCTTCCTGGTTCCAAGTCTTGTGCTCTGTTCACTGCTCCATCTAGCATTCCTTGAGGTCAGGAATAGGTTATTTTCACTTATTTTCACTAGTGCTTTGTTCACTGTGGATTATAGGCTTATGGATTGAGCATATCTTCCAGTAGAGGGTAGAACCACCATCTTCTATAACAAATGCAAATATCTTACTGAAGGACACAATCCTCTTCCTTTTTTTAGGTTTTTGCAAGGCAAATGGGTTAAGTGGCTTGCCCAAGGCCACACAGCTAGGCAATTATTAAGTGTCTGAGAACTGATTTGAACCCAGATCCTCCTGACTCCAAGGCCGGTGCTCTATCCACTGCACCACCTAGCCACCCCCACAATCCTCTTCAATCTGCTCATACCTCAAAACTGGATCCCAGCTGTGAACTCATCCAACCTTTCTGGAGAGAAATTTGGAATTGCACCAAAAGGGCAATAAAAATGTGCATACCTTTTGATCCAGCAATATCACTACTCTGAAGAGATTATGGAAAAGGGTAAAAACATCACTTGTACAAAAATAGTTATAGCAGCCCTGATTGTGGTGGCAAAGAATTGGAAATTGAGTGAATGTACATCAATTGGAGAATGGCTGAACCAATTGTGGTATATATATTAGGGAACACTATTGTTCTATTAGAAATCAGGAGGGATGGGAATTCAGGGAAGCCTGGAAGGATGTGCATGAACTGATGCTGAGTGAGATGAGTAGAACCAGAAGAACATGGTACATCCTAACTGCAACATGGGATTGATTATCAATCTTGATGGACTCACTCATTCCATCAGTGCAACAATCAGGGACAATTTTGGGGTATCTGCACTGGAGAATACCATCTGTTTCCAGAGAAAGAATTATGGAGTTTAAACAAAAATCAAAGACTATTACCTTTAATTTTTTTTTAAAAAAGGTATCTTGTAATTTTGCTCTCTTATATTTTATTTTTTTCTTAAGGATATGATTTCTCTCTCAACACATTCAATTTTTTTTATTTTAGTTGGAGTTTTTTTGGCAAGGCAGTGGAATTAAGTGACTTGCCCAAGGTCACACAGCTAGGTAATTATTAAGTTTATAAGAGATCTGAATGCAGGTCCTCCTGACTCCAAGGCATTATGTAATTTTGCTATCTCTTATACTTTCTTTTTCTTCCTTAAGGATATAATTTCTCTCATCACATTCAGCTTAGATCAATGTATAGCATGGAAATAATGTAAAGACTAATAGACTGCCTTCTGTGAGGGGGGAGGAAAGCAAGATTAGGGGGAAAAATTGAAAAATTCAAAATAAATAAAATTTTTCTTTTATTAAAAAAAACTATATCCCAAATTAAAGTGATGCTGCCCTAGGACTTGAGGGAAAATCTAACTTGTACATGACTCTTATCCTAACTACAAGGTCAGTATGCTGACCGCCCCCCCCAGCCTCTGGTGCCTTCTCCCTGCTCAGCTGTTCCTGGAGGTCTTGCCAAGGAGGTAGCAAAAATAGGTGTTCAATGGTAGGAGCACCAGCCCACCAAAACCTGTCTGCTTCTCTGATTCCAAGCAGAAAGGATAGTTTCCAGGGCTTTAGTTGTTATTATTACCTCTCTGCCATCACAATGAGAGCTTATCTTTAGCATAGTAAAATTTTTAAATCACTTTCCACATAACAACTTCCTATTCACTTCCCATGATGTCTTCCTCTACCTCATATCAGCTATAAAGAGAGGTGGTTATATTTGTTGGTTTTGTTGTTTAGTTAAATGGAGAAGTTTTATTCAATAAATATAACCTGGCAAATTTCTAAAAAATATTCACTGACAGTTGTACAATGAGCAAATTTTGTTGACAATGTACAGAAAACTTTAAAAATAATTTCATTACATAATCACAGCATCTGAGGGCCAAAATTTGAACTCCGTATTGCTACAATGTCCAGCTCTATAAACTTCATTTCCTCAACTCTAAAATCAGGGGGTTGGCCTAGAAGGCATCCTACAAGTAGAAGGAGCCTTGACTTTCCACTTCCAACAAACCATGGTTGGCTCCTTATACATTATTCTCCAAGTTGCAATTTGCAATCCCAACACATGTTTTCATGTTATTCATTGCTACTCCTTGTTTTTCTGCTGAATGCAAAGACATGGGCTAGTAGGTTTTGGGGGAGGTAGAAGTTAAACAAGACACAGTCCCAACCTTGGTGATGTCCAGGCTAAGATCCAAACACACATAACCATAATCCACCACAATTCCAAACTAAGGAGTTCCAAAGAGGGGAATAGAAAAAGGAAGTGAATAAACCAAGGCACCTATGTGCTTACCTTGAAATATTTCCCTTGGAGATTCTGTCAGTTCTTCCTAGGACTTCCAGTAGGACTCTCCTCTCCTCCCTCCAAGTTCATGGCAGTGGAGGCATGTGCTTTCTTAAGTGAGTCTCAATCTGGAGGTCCTTGGCACACTTTTTCTTTCATTGAGCACAATAGGTCCACTACTAGAGGTCCTGAGAAAGGCATGTTTTCAGTCTTAGCAACTACCTTGAGAGTTCAAGGGTTCTGGCTTTCTGGGCCAGTCTCCTCTGACCAATGGGATACGCTTCCTGTGACTACACCATTTGTCAGAAAAGAGGACTAAGGATAGGGGTATCCTGAACCTGAGTAGACGAAAAAGAGCCAAAACTGGCTGCCCAAGAAATTTTGAATTGTGGGTTGCTGGGAAACTGCATGCTGAGTATATGTGAATGAATACCTGTTGAGTTGTCCCAAAGAAATGTCCTTAATACAAAATAGGAGACAACTATTTAAAATGTTTATCAGTGTGCAAAATGAGACTTTTTGTTTCAAGAATATCTTTTGTGATTTTTTTTCTATATCAATTTTGTACAGTGAGTATCTTTTCTAAAAAGGAGCCTCTTAATCCCTTTTGGAAACCTTAGAAATGATTCACTGTTAGGCTTTGTTTAGAGACTTTCCCTGGAGTTCTTCCCTGGGGAGAGGGAAAAAAACAAGTTGGAGACTGTGAGAAAAACCTGATCTTTTGGGGGGAGGGGTCAGGCCACCCCCAGAAAACTCCAGGCTTCCTAAAAGCCAAGAGCAGGACCAATAGATAGAAAGGGGGCCCCTGGGTCCAGGGTAACCATGGTAATCCTCTCTATTCATTAGTCTATTCAATCTCTAATTGCTTCTAATCAGCCAAGGTTTTTGAAAGGGGACCTTTCTCATCTGGGCAATTTATGTCAAAACTAAAAGAATCATCTTGAAGCCTGGATCTGGCTCATAACCACAGCAGCCTACCTTATTTGGAACAAGCAAACATTTGGAAGAAAAAGAAAAAAGTGCCACAAGGTGAGGAGGAGGAGAAAAAGGACAGAAAGAGAGGCAGGGAGATAATTATTTAACTTTCATTTTATTTATGCCTTAGATATTTCCATTGGCACACAAAATCATTTTCCCAACAGACACCAGAAACCGTATTCCTTTCTTTTCCAAGGTTAGACTCTCAATTGCTTGTAGAATTGCAACACATTGGTTACAAATTCCACTGTAAGGTACCTTTCACCTTGGTGGAAATCCTGGCTACCTAGATTTTGACTGGTTATTTTATCATAAAACTAATCATTTCATCTGCCATGCAAAACATAAATTGGATGCTGTTGAGGGATAGCGCAGTTCTTTAAAGGTGATGGGGAAAATTGAGATTATATTTGCTTCTTAGCAGGAAGGTTGGTTAACAGATTGAATCCAAAATAAGAGATGAAATAAAAGTTACTCCTATTAGGATTTAAAATGCTTATTTGTAATTCTCACAGGACAGAGGAATGCTATTGGTAGGGAGGGTTGGAGAGCTCAGCCCAGCAAGAACTGTCACTACTTTTGAAAATGAAATTTGTCCAGGCTAGCCTACCTGCAGATAATGTGATTGCACTGTTTTCACATCCTAATTAGTTTATACTCTTGCTAATGAACTTAAACTGAGGCCTAAGCAGTGTGATCTCATAGCATAAAAGTGTGTTAATTATTATTGTTCATACTTAAACTGTCTCTTCATGGACCACACTTTGGAAGTCATTGTATCATATGTATACATTAATTTAGAATAATCCTGATTCTGTCTTCAGCAGGTTTACAGACCTTGATTAAGATTCTACAGTGTACCAATCTGTTGTTTCTTCAGAATTGGTGCCCTCGGGGACAGCTAGGTGACACAGTGGATAGAGCACTGACCCTGGAGTCAGGTTGATTGAATTCAAATCCAGCCTCCAACATGTAATACTTAGCTAAGTGATCTTGGGTTAGTCACTTAACCCCATAGTCTTGCAAAATCAAAACAAAAACAAACAAAAACAAAAAAAAAACTGAAATAGCTCCCTCAAGACATTCCAAAACAATGCTTGCCTCTAACTGCTATCCTGGGTAAATGAGTGATTTCATGGCTGAAATGCTGGATTTAGAACCAGAAAGCCCTGAGTCCAGTTCCTCCCTCAAATACATATTAGCTGTGTGATACTGGGCAAATCCCAATGTCTATAAGCCTAAATTTCATCATATATAAAATAAAGCTAATAACAGTCCTCTAGATGGAGTAACAATGAGAATGAAATAAGATAAACCATGTAAAATGTACTACCTATATGCTATTTTTAGTATTCTTATTAAAAAAGGGAATCAGAATTCAAGATATCATGGAGGAACTTCAGAAGAAATCTGTCTCATGGGGGTAAAAGTGAAGTATAGCCTAGCATAGATGAGAGAGTTGGAAAGCCAACAGGAGGCTCTTGGCCACATTGCAGATCAGGTCTGGTCTCAGCAAGCTAGTGGTGCAGCAGTCCAACTGTGAGGGTCCCAAACCCAGCTCAGAAGACAAAGTCCAAGTCAGTCCAATGCTGATACAATAGGTAGGACTAGTTTGGCTTAGTAAAGCATGGGCAACCCAATTGGCAAGCAGTAAGCCAGGGACCAGATCCCAGCATTCAGCATAAAAAATTTTGGACTATACTCCCTGTGTCCCTGGAGCAGAGCTCAACTATCAAAATGAGCAAAAAAAAAAAAAAAGCAACAACCATAGACAGTTACTATTCAGAGAGGGTCAATAAATATACCATCTCAAAAGAGGAAAACAGTGACAAAAGGTTTACAATGGAGATTTTTGAATTGGTCTCAAATCTAAAAAGAAATGAGAGTCATGCAGGAGAATCATGAAAAGTTAACTGAAAAAATCATCTTTAAAAATAAAATTGGTCAAATAGAAAAAGGAATCAATTGCTTTACAAGTAAAAAATGACTAACTGGAAAATGAATGCAACCTATTAAAAAGTAAAATTGAACAACTGGAAAAGGAAACACAAAAACTAACTGAAGAAAGTACAACTCTAAAAATTAGAAATGGAATAATGGAAATGAATTACTCTGTAAGACACCAACATTCCATTAAACAAAACCAGAAGGCTGAAAACATAGAGGAAAATGTAGATCCAGGAAAGATAATTTATAAATTATTGTTCAACCTGAAAGTCATGATCAGAAAAAGAACCTGTAAATATCATGCAGAAAATGATCACGGAAAATTGCCCTAATATTCTAGAATAAGAAGATAAAAATCTTGAAAGAATCCAGTGATCACTCCTGGAAAGAGCTAGCAAATTAAAAACTTCAAGGAATATTGTAGTCAAATTTCTGAATTCTCAGCTAAAGTAGAATATACTGTAAGCTTTCAAAAAGAAGCAATTTAAATACCAAGGAGCTACAGTCAGGATTATCAACTTCAATATCAAAGGATCAAAGGGCCTGGAATATGATATTTCAGAAGGTAAAGGATCTTGGATTACAACCAAGAATCAACTATCTTCAAAATTCAGCATATTCTTTCAGGTGAAAAGATGGACTTTCAATGAAATAGAGGACTTTCAATTACAGACCTGAACAGAAAAGTTTGATCTTCAAATAGAAGATTCAAGAGATATATAAAAAAGTAAACAGAAAAGGGGCAGCTAGATGGCACAGTGGGAATCAGGAGGACCTGAGTTCAAATCCAGCCTCAGACAATTAATAATTGCCTAGCTATGTGACCTTGGGAAAATCACTTAACCCCATCACCTTAAATGAAAAAGTAAACAAATAGAAAAAATTATGTCAATAAGACTAAGAAAAAGATCTTAGTTAATAAGACTAAATAGGAAGATAATACCCATACTAATGAGAATTTTATTTCTCTTTGGCCAGTTGAAAGAACATAATTATACAGAGGGTGTGGGTATTTCTACTGGGACAAATGGAGGTAGAGTATTCTGTCAGAAAGTGTAGATATAAATTGATTATGATATGATATGCTCATGACTCTTGAGAATTGTATTTCTATCAGGATGGTTGAAAGGAGCATACTTTGATGGAGGGTGTAGGTATAAGATGGCTATGAAACAATTAAAACTTGAAAAAATATTATACTGGAAAAAGAAGGTGGAAACATATGAGGATAATTAGCACTACAAGAAGAGGCACAAAAGATCTCCTATACTAGAGGGAAAGTAGGGACAGGATAAACACTGAGTAAATCTTACTTTCAATATATTTAGCTCAAAAAGGGAATGATGCACATTCTCAAATGGGTTTAGACATTTATCATAATTTACAGGGAAGTTAGAGAGGGAACAGGGGAAAGGACAGTGTGGGGCAAACAGTAGTCAAATGCAAAACATTGATGAGGAGGAATAAAGGGAAAGAAAAAAAGTACAAATAGGGATAATGGAGGGAAAGAATAAGTTTTTGCACAATAAAACCAATGCAACCCAACATAGAAGAAATGCAAAAAACTAGGAAACAATTTTCATAGCTTTATTTCTCTAAGAAATAATGAGTGGACAGACTATAGAAAAGTCTGGAAAGACTTGCATGAACTAATGCTGAGTAAAGTGAGTAGAACCAGGAGACCATTGGACACATTAACATAATAATGTTTGCCCTTCATTTTTTGAAAAAGAATATGACATTAGAGAGATGATGCCATGACAAGCACATGAATTGAATTTGAGTGAGGGGGCGCTGTGCTAAGTCACCAGCCTCACTTTTTCCTCCACAGTCATCTGGGTCCAGTGGCCAGATATGGATCAGGATGACTGGAGATGGCCCTGGATTCAGGGAAATCATGGTTCAGTGACTAGCCCAAGGTCACACAGTTAATAAGTGGCAAGTGTCTGAGGTCAGATTCGAACTGCCATCCTCCTAAATCTAAGAACAGTGCTCTATTCACTACATCAACCCCTTGCATATTAACAGCAACATTGTGAGATGATCAACTATGATGGATACAGCTTCTCTCAACAGTTCAGTGATCAAGGACAGCCCTGAGAGAATTGCTAAGGAAAATGCCATTCACCTCCAGAGAAAAAATACAGAACAAAGCATACTGTCTTCACTTTTTAAAACTTCTTTTGTTTCTTTCTCTCTCATGATCTCCCCTCCTTAGTTCAATACTGCTTTCATGGCATGTTTAATATAGAAATAACCTAAAGATGACTGTACATGTAAAACCTATATCAGATTGTTCACTGTCATAGAGAGAGGGAGGGTAGAAAAATGTGGAATTCAAAGACTATCAAAGGGATGAATGTTGAAAATTATCTTTGCATATAATTGGGGAAAAAAAGAAAGAAGAGAGCAAGGGACGGGGAAATCAGGCATTTTAAGAAGGAATATTTAGTGAAAATTGAGAATCTTAAAAGTCACAGCAGTAAGTGCTAAAGTAGATTTGCATTCCATTTCCTTTCTCTATAAATAGTGGGTCAAGTGACCTTTTATTACCAAAATAAATGACATTTATCAGAGAAAGGTTAAGGTATGTTTCAGGAACTTTGCCAAAAGCATAGTGTATGCTAAAATAAGGTAGGTTGTGGAAAGGCTTAAAAGCCAGGCAGTGGAGTTTGACCATTACTAGGCAGACAATAAAAGTCCCTGAAGATGCCTGAGCAGAGTGATCTGATAAAATCTCTGGATAACGAAGATGATTGACAAGGTTAGAGACCTGGCAAGATCTGCCAAAAGGTTATTGTGAGAATCTAGGTAGGTAATAAATATGAAAGAAGCTCTTTTGTTGCTTGAGGGTTGAAAGTGAGGGGTAGAAAGCATTAAGCAAAATGAGCCTATTTTATTTTTCATCATCAAACATATGACTTCAGCACCACCACAAAGGTGGAGCTGTCCATGGTGAAACCCAAAAATCAGCATCACGTTCCATAAAGGAAATGGTTCTAATCTAAATTATCATGAACCTAGGATAAAACCCCATTTCAGTAGCCAGGATTCCAGATCTCCTTCATGCTGAGAATGATGTACCCAGCTGTAGATGAAACCCAGCCCAATAGTAACACCTGCGAGCTTGCAGATGTCAAGAGCAAACTCTAATGGAAGCCTTTGCAAAAGCAGCCTGGTTTTCCAGGGGAACAGTCTGGGACAAGTTGAATACAAACCTAGGGCATGGGCTTTTTATCTTTCCAATCTCCACTGTGTAGCACAGATGCTTAATGCATAACTGTTGACTTGAACAGAATTGATTTTCATTAACCACAGATTTAGAGCAGACCATTGGTATACTCTAGAACAGTCTCCATCTTACAGGCATATGCCATAACATTTTAGAAGCAGCTAGATGGAACAGTGAATAGATGTTTCAAACCTACCACATACACTTACTCATGGTAAATCATTTAGATGCTTTCTGTCTGTTTTCTCATATGCAAAATGAGTATAATAGTACTTACCTCCTAGATTTGTAGCAACAATCAAATTAGTTAACATAAAAATGCTTGCAACACTTAAAGTACTACATAAAATCTTGGCTTCTTATCATCATCATCATTATCATCATTAAAATTGGAGCCCAGAAAAGTCATAGATGATAGGTCTAATGTTGAAAGGGAGTTCAGAGGCCATGTCTAGGCTAAGCTCTTTACTTAAAATGTGAGGATAATGAGGGGGTCAGAGCAGTCAAATGATTTACCCAAGTTCATTCAGGTTCTAAGATACAGAAATGGAATTTTAACTCAGGTCTTTTGATTAGAAGGCACAACACTTTATATTCAGATTATCGAGTCCCATGAGCTTCATCTGATTCTGTTCCCTCAATATCAAAATGTTTACTCTTCTAGCATTCTTGCCAAACTCCAGGGAGATTGCTTAAGGGTAATCAACCAGGGAAAACAGTCCATGGTAGAAAATATGAAGATACTTTTTCTTCTGTATTTTCTCTGCTATATTTATAATTCTAAGTAATTGGATGAAATCTCAAGCTGTGTATAATTAAAACAATTGTGATGAAGTACTGCCATCTCCCCCAAATATTATACTGTATCATGCAGGAAATTTAGTGATGGAATGCAAAGATGAAAATCTCCATTTCAGAATTGACCAGAATCATTATTAATAACTCATTTGTGATTAAGATTCCATTTCTGGACTTTCATTTTTCTTGGCCTCCATGTTTGGATTAGTTCTTCTAAAAATGAATAGGAGTTGGGAATTGAATGCTGAAAGAGATAAATTCTCAGCAATGGGGGATGTGGGTCTCATGTTTTCTCTCTGCTGTCTCCTGCCATACATGGAATAAGAAAGGCATTTGGGGAAAAAGGGGTTTGTCTTTAATAAGCTATTTAACATTATTATTCATATATCACCATATGGTGTGCAAAGGGCTTTATTTATAGAATCTCATTTGATTCCCATGACAACCCTGGGAAATAGGTGATGCTCTTATTTTCATTTTACAGGAGAGGAAACTGAGGCTAAGAGAGCTTAAGGGTCTTGCTCAGGATCATACTATTAAGTGCTTGAGGAAAAATTTGAATTAAAACCTTTCTAACTATGGTACTATGCCACCTAGCTGCCTTTAAATCAAGTTAGTGCCCATTAGCTTATGATATAAGACAATTGATGATCCATTCAGATAAACCTTTTTATGAACTTTGGTTTGCATTTAGATCTGACTTTCTTTTAAATTTAGGTAAACAGAAGCTTTCCAAAGATTCAAACAATGTTCAGGCATGTACAATAATGGCAATAAAATGAGAAGCAGTCTATTACAAAGAGAAGGGGAAGAAATTGGGGGGGTGGGATCTTAATCTTCCATTTTATATCAGGATTTGACCTCATTGCTGTTCTTCCAAGATGACCTGCTGTCTCTTGGTTGCAAGCATTTTCATTGGCTGTAAGGCATTTCAATTGTTTGATCCCCCACTGTCTGGAATAGTTTTCTTCCTCATCTCTACTTTCTGGCTTCCTTCAAAATCCAGATAAAAAGCCCATATTCTACAGAAAGTCTTTCCCTGGCTCTCTTAATTCTAGTCTCTTCCCTCTATTAATTATTTCCCATTTACTTTGTCATTTTTGGCACATAGTCTTTGGGCAAGTCACTTAACCCTGATGGCCTCTCATCTAGGGCAGTCTCCAGTCATCCTGTTTCATATCTGGCCACTGGACCCAGATGGCTCTGGAGGAGAAAGTGAGGCTATTGTTTTAGCACAGCATGCCCCTCATTCAAATTCAATTCATGTGCTTGTCATGGCATCACCTCCCTGATGTCATGGTCTTCTTCAAAAATGAAGAACAAACATTTTTATTATTATGCCAACATTAAATTTGGAGCTCCTTAAGGGAGGGACTGTCTTTGACCTTTCATTCTAAGCCCTTAGACTTAATAGAACTCTTAATACCATGGAGTAGCACCTACATAACGATAACAGTAACAAATTATTCAAAGAAAATTTTAGAGAAAATTTAGAAAAAATTTTAGAAAAAAATTAGAGAAAATTCTGTGATGTCAGAAGCTGAGACACAAATGGGGGGAATAGAGAGATATAGAGGGAACAGGGACATAGCTTGATATCATAGAAAGTCAGTTGAACTTGATGCAAAAACCCTAGATATGAATATTGAATCAGTCACTTTATGACCCTGGTCAAGTCATTTAACTTCCCAAGGTCCCAGTTTCCTCATTTGTAAAATAGTGCTATTGATTTATAAAGTGCCCTGAAGCTTGTAGTCTATGATGATGCAGCCTAAAAAGAAGCAAGAAACCACAATTAAAAATAAATTCAGTAGAAAGAGCACTAGGATCAGAGAAGCTGGATCCCAATCCTGCTTCTAACAGTGAATATTGTGTCTTTGGTCCAATCTCATGAGCCTCAGTTTCCTCATAAAAGTCATAGATTTGATAGCCTCAAAAATTCCTTATAGCTTTAAAACTCAAATAATTAGCCTACAATAAATTCATAAATTACTGTATTATAGAGATTATACCACTGCTATATGTGATATATTATATTGCATATTAACAGAAATATATTAATGTATTATATTAGTAGCAGCAAGATGGCACAGTGAGTAGAATTCTGGGCCTGAAGTCAGTAGGACCTGAGTTCAAATCCAGCCTCAGACACTTGGACAAGTCATTTTTTCCTGACTTTCTCACACCCAAGGCTATCTTCAGTTGTCCTGATTCATACCTAGCCACTGGACCTAGTTGGCTCTGTAGAAGGAAGTGAGGCTGAGGATTTAGCACAGTACACCCCCCCCAAATTAAATCCAATTCACATCTTGTGTTGACATTACCTCCCTGACATCATGGTCTTCTTTGAAGAACGTTCTTCTTGGAGAACAAAGGACAAACGTATTATATTATGCTATTATGTTATCTATTTTTTATTATTTTTATTTTTATTTTTGTACAAATGATAGTTTTATACATTATTAAAATATTCTTGTTTAAGAGTAAACATAATTCCCCCTCCCCAAAAAAATGTATAGATCCTCATGAGCAATAAAGTAAAAAAGAAAAAATTAAAATTAATAATAATAATAATAATGGAAGCTAGGTGTCACAGTGGACAGAGCACTGGCCCTGGAGTCAGGAGCACCCGCGCCCTAATCCGGCCCCAAACACCCAACAACCACCCAGCTGTGTGACTCTAGGCAAGTCACCCCAACCCCATTACCCTACAAAAACCAAATAAAATAATAATAATAATAATAATAATAATAATAATAATAATAATAATAATAATGGCAGCTAGATGGTGCAGTGGACAGAGCACCAGCCCTGGAGTCAGGAGCTCCCAGGCTCAAATCCAGCCTCAGACACCCAACATTCACCCAGCTGTGCAGTCCTGGGCAAGGCACCCAACCCTATTTGCTCTGCAAGACCCCCCAATAATACTAATAATAACAATAATAATACTAATACTAATACTACTAATAATAATAATAATTGTACTTCAGTCTGTGTTCCAACACCACCAGCTCTGTCATGGGTGGATCACAATCTTTATGACAAGTCCATCTCAAAAGCTACTACCATATTTTTCCACCGTTGCCATTGCTGATCGCAACTCCCTCCATCCATACCTCCCCACTACCATACACTATATTTTCTCTCTCCTTTCACTCTGTCCCTCTTCTTAAATGTTCTGTAGGGTAGCTGAGTGGTACAGCAGATTGATCACTGGCCCTGGGGCCAAAAGGCCCTAAGCCCACATTCCACCCCTAAGGCCCAGCAGCCACCTAGTCCTGTGATCACACACAGGCCATCCAATCCCAACCTCTTGCAAGAAGTAAAAAAGAAAATGTGTTATATCTGACCACACTCCCCCATGGTCCACCCTCTCCTACTTTACTCACATCCTCCCCCTTCCCCCAGTCCCCCTTTTCTCCTTCTTACTCTAAATGTCTATAGTCCTTTGAGTATATAACTGTTTCTTCTCTGAGTCACCTCTGATGAGAGCAAAGGTTCCCTCATTCCCCCTCGCCTTTCCCCCTTCCATATCATTGTAATAGCTCATTGTAATAAAAAAAATCTTATTATATGAAATATCTTAGCCTATTCCACCTCTCCTTTTTCTTTCTCCCACTACATTTCTCTTTTAGCCATTGACTCCATTTTTACATGATATTATATCTTCAAATTCAGCTCTCTCCTGTGCTTATCTACAAAAGCTCCTTCTACCTGCTCTATTAAATAAGAAGGTTCATATGAGTATTATCAGTATAATTTTTTCTATGCAGGAATATATGTAGTTCATCATCATTAAGCCGCCCATATTTTACCCTTCTCCTGCACTCTCTATGCTTCACCTGAGTCCTGTATTTGAAGATCAAACTTTCTGTTCAGCTCTGGCCATTTCAACAGGAACATTTGAAATTCCCCTGGTTCATTGAAAGTCCATCTTTTTCCCTGGAAGAGGAAGTTCAGTTTTGCTGGTCAGTTGGTTCTCAGTTGCATTCTGAGCTCTTTTTCCTTCTGTAATATTATATTCCAAGCCCTATGAGCCTTTAATGTAGTTGCTGCTAAGTCCTGTGTGATCCTGATTGCAGTTCCATGATATTTGAACTGTGTCCTTCTGGCTGCTTGTAATATTTTCTCTTTGAATTGGGAGTTCTGAATCTTGGCTATAATGCTCCTGGGGGTTGGGTTTTTTTGGATCTCTTTCTTTCTGGGGGAGATTGGTGGATTCTCTCAACTTCTATTTTGCCCTCTGCTTCTAAGGATATCTGGGCAATTTTCCTGTAGCAATTCTTTAAAAATGAGTTCAAGGCTCTTTTCCTAATCATGACTTTCTGAATATGTTTTCCAAATCAGTTATTTTTTCAATGAGATGTTTCACATTTTCTTCTAATTTTTCATTCTTTTGGTTTTGAAGTATTGTTTCTTGACTTCTTGTAAAGTCAGCAGTTTCCTTTAGTTCCATTCTACATCTGAAGGATTTGTTTTCCTCAGAGAGCTTTCTTATCTCCTTTTCCATCTGGCCAATTCTGCTTTTTAAAGCATTCTTCTCCTCAATGACTTTTTGAACTGTTTTATCCATTTGACCTATGCTGGTTTTTAATGTTATTTTCTTCAGCATTTTTTGGCTCTCCTTGACTAAGCTGCTGACTTCTTTTTCATGTTTTTCCTGCATCTCTCTCATTTCTTTTCCCAATTTTTCTTCTATCTCCCTCATTTGATTTTCAAAATCTTTTTTGAGCTCTGTCATAGCCTGAGCCAAATTTCCATTTTTCTTGCACTCTTTAGATGCAGGAGCTTGTACTTCTTCATCTTCTGACTGAGTATTTTGATCCTTCTTGGGATCATAGACAAAGTATTTCTCAATGGTGTTCCTCTTTTTTCTCTATTTACTCATTTCCCCAGCCTGTGCCTGGTCTTGGGTTGCTTCCTGAGCTTTTGAGTATTATTGGGGCACCCCCCACCACAAGGATCTCAGTGTGTGAAGCTCTGCTTCCCTCTTGGTCTGTGAATGAACACAAGTGTACCCCTCTGCCACAGGGATGAGGTGGGGGGACCCCTGCTGTTCTATGGGGGGGCCTAGACTGTGATCAAGATCTGAATGTGTTCAGAGCCCCAGAGTCCTCTTCCAGGTACAGAGGACAAATCTGGGAAGTCTCTCTCCACTCCCCTCCCTTCAAGGCTCAGTTGCCTGGGGGCTCCTGCTTATAGGCTCCCCCTGCTTTGGTTTCCTGGATCTGGGACACCACAGCCATGCTGCTTGCTGAGTGTCCTGAGGGCTGGTCTTCACATGCTTGCTCTGGCAGAGGTCCCCCACTGATCTTCCAAGTTGTGCCTGGTGCTTCCCAGGAGTGTAAGTCAGGAAACTGCCCCCACTGCCATGAGCCATGACTCCCAGGTTCCCTGGGGTTGCCTCCAGGAGGCTGAAGTTCCTTCACTCTGTTGGCCAGCCCCTAACCCCATGGAGTAGAGCCTTTCCACTATTTTCCAGGCTTCCTTGGGCTGGAGAATTGCCTCACTGGATCCCTCTGTGAGTTCTGTCTCTCAAAAATTTAGTTAGAGCCCTTATTTTATGAGTTTTGAAATATTATATAGAGAGAATACCTAAGAGAGGTTCTTCTCCTGTCACCATCTTGGTTCCACCCCCTATTACATTATCTATTAATGTAGCACTATGGATATATATATATATTATATATAAATTAATTTATAATATATTTACAGCATAATATAGAATCCATTACTATATAACAGTATAAAATTAAACATATAGTGATAAATAGATCTATGTATCTCTCTACCTAAAGGCTTTTTAGAGCTGAGTTTAGTGATTTGGGTTTACTTTTAGCAATCATTTCTCTTCAAGTTTGATGGGAGAAAGT
This sequence comes from Macrotis lagotis, assembly GCF_037893015.1. Classification (NCBI taxonomy): domain Eukaryota; kingdom Metazoa; phylum Chordata; class Mammalia; order Peramelemorphia; family Peramelidae; genus Macrotis; species Macrotis lagotis. The sequence continues at coordinate 19,887,190 of NC_133660.1, read as the reverse complement.
TCTACTTAATTTTTCCATCTTGTTTAGACACCTGCCATGGTTATTTTTTCCTCATAACTAATAAAACCAAGAGATTTTTACTGTGGTTATTTTATTCATTTATGACACTGTGGGGCAGCAAGTGGCAGAGCCTGAAGTTGGGAAGATTCATCTCCATGAGTTCAAATCTGGTCTCAGATACTTATTAACTGTGTCCACCTGGACAAATCACTTAACTCCACTTGTCTCAGTTTCTTCAACTGGAGAAAGGAAGGGCAAACCAATTCAGTATCTGCCCAGAAAAACCCATATGGGGTCATAAAAAGTCAGACACAACTGAAACAACTGAACAATATAACACTGTGATTCTGAATATTGCATTTGTTTTATGAAAAGAATATTATTTCACATATATTTGTCCTCATATTTAAAAATACAAAAGTGATTTCTTCATTTCCCTGGACATTATTTCAGGTATTTATAAATATGGTATTTGTAAATTTAAAAACTATTCAGCATTTGTTTCAGATACTATGCATATGAAAATTCCAATATAACTCATGTGATAAAATACAAATATATTATTTGAAGGTAGCCATGTATTTGATGTTTTCCCATTGGTATGAATATCAAGTAAAATAAAATTGATTGATACAGTCCTCTTCCCTCTCCATCCCCCCCAAAACTGTGCCTTTTGAGTCAGATGACCTGGGTTCAGATCCTGCCTCTGACATTGACCACTTAAGTGACCTTGAGCAAATCCTTTCACTTCTGCAGACCTCAGCTCCAATATCTATCAGATGAGAGGGCTGGATCAGCTGGCTCTGAAGTCATAATCCTAGCAACCCTTTACAGAAAGAAGTAAACCTTCCTTTGGAGGCATCACTGTTATTTGGGGGTGGGGGGATTGGAAAAAAAGAGCAAATAAACCTAACCACAAGGCAAGATGATTGAGAAGTGGGGCAAAGTGAGAAGGAAGAAGTATGTCTATTAAGAAGACTTAGAGTTTCTCAGACACTTAATAATTACCTAGCTGTGTGGCCTTGGGCAAGCCACCTAACCCCATTTGCCTTGCAAAAAAAAAAAAAAAAGAAGACAGAGATGTAAGAAAATTTATGGAGGAAATCAATGAGACAAAAATCAATGAAAAAGGATCCAGAAGAGGCTGTAAGAGCAAAACACAGAACACCTCATCAGAAGAGTTCAGAAAAGAGATCCCTAACCTGGAACAAAGGAATAATTTAATAATCTGTTGTAGCTGTCCCTGTTGGGAAAAAAAGAGCTGATAAATAAAAAATAAACTCTGAGCTTACAATTTCATCCTTCAAAAGGTAGCAGAAGCTACTGTTCTTCTAATCAAAAAAGTTCCAGAGTTCCATTTTATCTCCAGAATTGGATTTTAAAGAATAATTGTCATGGAATAGAATTCTTTAAAAAGGGAGTGGGGGGATGAGCCATGGCCCAGGAGGTAATAGGACACTGTCAAGAAGGAAAATGTTTATATGTATAAAGATTTTATTATTGTTTTTCCATGGCATTTCCCAATATCTTTCTCCCTATCCCACCTAGGGTCTTGTTTTATATTATATTATTGTATTATATTATATTAAAATCCTCCAAAGTATCTGTCAAATTCAAGAATTCTCTCCCTTTCCATCCTGTACCACTACCATCCCTATTCTAAAAGTTTTGGTCCAGTCAATGTTGTGTATCTACCATCATTGTGTATCTACCAGTGGAACACTCTGGCTCTCCCCGTTACCCCACATTCTACTCCTATAACTAACTTGTCTTTTCTTTCCATCCAACGATTCCTTGATGTTGTCTTCCCTCTACCTCTCCAAGTTCCTCATTGATTATTTGTCTGTGTACATGTTGATTAAATCTCCATTTAAAATGAGAACTCAACTCAGATGTTTCATTTCTCACCTGGTGGTCTTCTTTGAAGACTTCTTTGCAGACTTCCGGCCAAGATGGCAGAGAGAAGACAGGCACAGTTCTAAAGTCTCCTGATCTCTTCCCCATCTATCACATGAAACAAACCTCTTAAAAGAAATCCAAACCACAAAACCCAGAAAGAAAAGCCAGGAGAAAGAACATCTACCTCAGGATTTCTCTCCCGCAGCAGCCTTGGCTGAGTACCGGTGGGTGAGTCTGGGCTCAGAGGGAGGATCAGCCCCGGATCAGCCAGATTAACAGCTGAATTGGAACCGGGAGTCTGAGGGCCCGAAAGCCAGACCTGCTGGATCAGCGGTGGAGCTGGATGAAAGGGGCTTGGGTCCATGGGGAAGCATAGGCACTGGTGTTGGTGCTGTCCCCCTGGAGCTTGGGGAAGGGGCTACAGGGAGAGCTGCGGACACCATCTCTGGGCTCCTCGGGTCTTAGAAACTCTGAGTCCATGCCTGCATTGCATTGAATCCTCCTCCAAAAACAAACAATTGCAAACTACTTCTGCCTCAGGCCCAGGTTTGTGAGCAAAAGAACCAGCCCAGGTGAGGAATGACCTCAGGCCAGGGTAAAGCCCACCATTGATTGAAGGCAAAAGAATTCAATAGCTCCAATTCCTTCCTTCAAGCAAAGGGAGAAGCCCTCTCAACCAAGGTCACAGACACTCCAGAGAAAGCAACCAGCACCTCCTACTAGCCAACAAGACTTCTTTGCCTTCTCTGCCATGCCCCTTGAATCTGCTACCTTCACTCACAGCCACCACTGCTCAGCTTCCTTTTGGGTCTTCTCCCATTAGACTGTAAGCTCCATGAGGGCAGGAAATGCTTTTTTTCTTTTTGTGTGTGTGTTGGTATCCACGATGCTTAGCACAGTGTCTGATATATAATGAATGCTTAATAAAAACTTATTAATTGAGTTTTTGGCCATATGTTTCAGTTGTTCATACCATGGTTCTTTCAGTCTCTAGATCTATGCTTATATACACTATATCAACTCCTTTATTTGCCTCTAGGTATCATGGGTACCTAAAGGCCATCCTTCTTCTGGCTACAATTTTCTTCTTTCATCTGGTTTTACTGATAGCAAGGAGTGTCAATATTGATATTATTAAACTCTTAAAGCAATATGTCCATGTACTATTCACTATTAAGGGACTTCATGTTTGTAATATCAGCAAAGACTTGTATGGCTCAGTAAAACTAACATTGGGGAAAAAACTCTTCACCCCTAGAGTCCCCCTCTTCAAAGAAGATATGGGGCAGGAATCAGAGGGGGGGATGTTTCTCTTCTTTGGGGCAAATGCTATTTTTCAATTATTTCATTTTTATTCAAAAGGGATACTCAAAAATCATAGTAAAAAATCCTGATAAGGAGGGAAAAGAATCAGCACTCTCAAAAGTCTTCACGAAGAGAAGGGCAAGATGGAATCATTTTACTTCTTATTTTGACAGTCATTAAACCAGTAGGTCAGAGGAATATTGCAGGTTTAGATTATATAAATTTCATTGTAACATTTGACAGTCTCTTATTGATTGCTGTGGATCAGAGAGAGAGAGAGAGAGAGAGAGAGAGAGAGAGGAGCTAAATGGATGACCAGACCCAAAGTCTAATCATTAATGAATCAGGATCAGCTTAGACAAAGGTCTCCAGAGGAATGCCTTTGGAAATTGAATTCAACACTGTTCTGTTCTAATATGAATAGCTAGGGAGTGAGATGATGCTGTGGCTAGAATAGAGCAATGGACCTAGAGTCAAGAATAGTTAAATTCAAATCCTTCCTTAGACATTTACTAGTCCTATGGCCCTGGGTAAATCATTTAACTTCAGTTTCTCTCAGTTTCCTCATCTATAAAATAGAGATAATAACAGCCTCTATCTCTAAAAATTAAAAATTGTTGTGGATAAAATAATATGCTTATATAGTGCTTTGCAAACCATAAAGACCTAGTAAAATGCTATTATCATTATATAGCTTTTAAATTTTACTATTATTATATAGTCATGAAATTATAGCTCTATTATTATTTTATATAGCTCTATTAATTCTAGCTAATATTATTATTATTACTACTTTATATAGCTATATAAGTGGTTCTTTTAGTGGTGTGGCTGTTATCAATGTCTGGAAGAGGATATAGATGGCAAACATCAAATTTAGCAAGCTAGGAGAGAGAGCTAAGACATTGGATGTCAAAGATGGGATCCAAAAAGCCATTACAGATGAAAACATTGGCCAAAATTATAAATATTCAATTTAACATAAGTAAATGTAGAGTCATTCTCTTGGGGTCAAAAAATCAATTTTCCAAGTAGAAAAGCAGAGGGGTATGACTAAGGTAATAATTCTGAAAAAGATATGGGTTTTTTTTTTAGTTTATTGCAAAAGTAATGAGTTAATGAGGTGACATGGTGGCATCTAAGAAAGATCATTCTGAGAGACATGAATGCCCAAACAAGTATTACATGTCATTCTTGTCAGAGCAAATCTGGAGTATCATGTAGAGCTCTAGGTACTACATCTAAGAATGCTAAAGAGCTGTCCAAAGGAAGTAACCAACATAATGAAGGGACTTTAATTCATGATCATTTGAAGGACTGTAGCTATGTAATGTAAAGAAAAAACTAAAAGAAGGGATAGAGCCTTTTGAGTATTTAAAAGGCAATATGAAACAATAACAAAAACATAGCATATTGTTATTTTGTAATATACACATTATATTATGTATTTTATATTATATATACATATTATTTGCTACACATTATAATAGCAATAAGAATGATTTGCATTTGAATTGAATTTTAAGACTAGCAAAGAGCTTTCCATATAATAACTCTGCATCTATATCTGTATAACCTATTCCCAGCAGCAGTCTTCTTTACAAGCCTCTGAGGTAGGTTATTATTAGCTCCATTTTTCAGATCTAGAAAATAAGAGTAAGAGACAGGCACAATGACTTGACTTTTGTCACAGTTAGTGCATGAAGGAAACTTTAGATACACATCCTCCTCAATCCAAGTACATGAGTCTATCCATTCTATCACACTGTACCACAAGGAGGATTAAAAGAATTTTCCTTGGGCCCAAAGAAGAGAGTTAGATTTATTGGGTAGAGACAAGAGGCAGATATCACTTTGCTTCAAAGTCACCAAGATGGTTTTCCAAAAGCAAGTGGCTGATCATGACAGTCTATCCCTCAATAAACTTCAGTGACTCCCTATTTCTGGAACATCATATAATGACTCATCTGTTTGATATGTACAGTCCTTTATAACACAAGCCCTACTTTTCTCCACATAATTATGCAGAGATCCCTTTCATATACTTTTTTTTTATCCAGCCAAAGTGACCCTCTTTCTATTTCTCATATGTGTCATTCCAATCATTTCCCAAGTTCTCCTTCATATGCACTTCATCTTCATCTCCTCCTCTTGGAATCACTAGTTTTCTTGAAAGCTCAGTGCAGATGTCACACCTTACATAAAACTTTTCCTGATCCCCTTTAACTACTACTTCCTTCAACAAATACAAGTATTCAAACACAAACATAAGAAAATAAAATCAGAAAAATAGGCAAATCCTAAATGAAATATAATAAAGCATATCCTCAAATCACCCTATGAGTCTTTTCTATATAGCCCTCTGAAACTCAATTCCTTCATCTCTAGAAGGATAATAATAGGTATCTATCATTCAAAGGTTAATGGAAAGTTCAAATGAGATTTGTTGGTGAACCCCTGAAAATGAAGACATGAAGGCAAAAATCTGTTTCATACCTATTAGTGAGAATCAAGGGGAAGTAGCCTCATCTCAAGAAAACAAAAATCAAATATTAAAAAAAATTTTTTACCTCCAGCATAACTCTAGAATAGCAGAAACTCAACAGTGGAAAGAAATTCAGAGTTGTCTCATCTAACCCAATCATAACTGTTGGAAAATCTCTACAAATCATCCTACTTCAAACCTTCTAGTGAGGGCCAGCCCATTTCACCTTTGGACAATTCTATATCTTAAGACATTCTTTCCAAAATTAAATCAAGATCTGCTAGTCTCTATCCCACACCCTCTGCCCTCTAAGACCAAACAGAGAACTCTAACATCCCTTCCATGTGATAGCCCTCCAAATGCTTGAAATTGGCCATTAAGCTGCACCTTGACTTTCTCAAGACTAAACACACTCCATTCCTTTAAATGATCCTCACTTGACCCTGTCCTTACATCTTTCATCATCATACTTGGCCCTATCCTCTGGACATTTTCAAGGTTATAAATGATCTCACCAAAATGAGGTTTCCAGAACTAAACAGAGAGAGCATGGCCAGGGCACAGAGCACTATCATAGTCTACACTGGACACCATGTCTCTCTTCAAATAGGCTAAAAGTTAGGAAAGATTGCCCTCCAAAAAGAATCACAAGTTATTGAATATGGCCAGAACAAATTTAAAAAAGGAATCATAAACTGAAATTGATGAGATAGACAAGGATTGACTATCACCAAATTGGGACTCTGCCAGCAGACAGATCATCAATGAATCATAGAAAAGAAAAGTATCAGAATCTAATGACAAGAAAGAAAGAAGACAAGAAAAAATGAGAAGACCCAAAAAATAATGCAGCAGTTTCAACTTGATCTATTCAAAGGATTCACTGGTGCTGAAAAAGAGGAAATAGGAAAAAAGATAAAATTTTGACCTTGTCACAACTGCATTACCATTCAGTACCCATCAAATTCTCAAAGATTGTAAAAACTGATAACATTCACTGTAGTGTTGTGATTCTAGAAAAACAGGGACTATTATATTGCCAGTAAAGCTGTAGGTTAGGTCAATCTTTTTTTTTTCAATATTCTAAAATGATTTTATTACTTTAAAATTACATAAACCAATATATTTATTTTTTGTAATTTATTTATTTATTTGTTTGTTTTTTATTTATTTTTATTCTCATTTTGTACAAATTTTTTTTACATTAATAAAATATTCTTGTTTACAAGTAAACAAAATACCCCTCCCCCCCATGAATACAGATAGACTTGCTTGGGCAAAAAAAGTAAAGGGGACAGAAAAAAATTAAAATTAAAAAAAAATAATAGTAATAATTGTAGGCATGGCCAAGTGGCACAATGGACAAAGCACCAGCCCTGGAGCCACAAGCACCCGAGTCCATATCCAGCCTCGTAAACCCAATAATCACCCAGCCATATGACATGCAAGCCACCCGATCCCCACTGCCCTGCAAAAACCAAAAAGAAGAAAAAAGGACCCAAAATAAAATAAAATAGTAACAATAGTAGGGGTGGCTGGGTGGCAGACAGAGCATTGGCCCTTGAGCCAGGAGCACCTGGGTCCAAATCTGGCCCCAGATACCCAAAGATCACCCTGCTATGTGGCCCCAGGCAGGCCACCCATCCCCACTTGCCCTGCACCCTCCCCCAAATAATAATAACAAAAAATGTGCTTGAGTCTTTGTTCCAACACCAACAGCTCTGTCACGGATGGATCACATTCTTTATGATAAGTCCATCACAAAAGTTACTTCCATATTTTTCCAACGTTGCCATTGCTGATCGCAACTCCCTCCTTTCTTATTTCTCCACTACCATGTACTATATTTTCTCTCTCCTTTCACTCTGACTCTGCTGTAGGGTCGCTGAGTGGTGCAGCAGACAGATCTCTGGTCCTGGGGCCAAGAGGCCCCGAGCCCCAATACCACCCCTTAGGCCCAGAATCCACCTGGCCCTATGGTCCTGGGCAGGCCTTCCAATCCCAGCCCCTTGAAAGAAGTAAAAAAGAAAATGTGTTATATCTGACCACTCTCCCCCCATGGTCCATCCTCTCCTACTTTATTCACATCCCCACCCCTTCCCCCTGCTCCCCCCTCCTTCTTACTCCAGTTGTCTATACCCCATTGAGTATATTTGCTGTTTCCTCTCCTAGCCATCTCTGATGAGAGCAAAGGTTCCCTTATTCCCCCTTGCCTCCCCCCTTCCATATCATTGCAATAGCTCATTGTAATAAAAAAAAATCTTATTATGTGAAATATCTTGGCCTATTCCCCCTCTCCTTTTTCTTTCTCCCATTCCATTTCCCTTTTTTCCTATTGACTCCATTTTGACACCATATTTTATCTTCGAATTCAGCTTTCTCCTGTGCTTCAACTATAAAAGCTCCCTCTACCTGCTCTATTAACTGAGAAGGTTCATATGAATGTTATCAGTATCATTTTTCTATACGTGCAGTTCATCCTCATTAAGTCCCTCATATTTCCCCCCTCTCCTCCAATCTCCATGCTTCACCTCAGTCTTGTATCTGAAGATCAAACCTTCTGTTCAGCTCTGGCCATTCCAAAAGGAACATTTGAAATTCCTCTGGTTCATTGAAAGTCCATCTTTTTCCCTGGAAGAGGACATTCAGCCTTGCTGGGTAGTTCATTCTTGGCTGCATTCTAAGCTCTTTTGCCTTCCGGTATATTGTATTCCAAGCCCTACGAGCTTCCAGTGTAGCTGCTGCTAAGTCCTGTGTGATCCTGACTGCAGCTCCACGATATTTGAACTGTGTCCTTCTGACTGATTGTAATATTTTCTCTTTGAATTGGGAGTTCTGGAACTTGACTATAATATTCCTGGGGGTTGGTTTTTTGGGATCTCTCTTTCTCGGGGGGGGGGGGGAATCAGTGGATTCTCTCCATTTCTATTTTGCCCTCTGCTTCTAGAATATCAGGGCAATTTTCCTGTAGTAATTCTTTGAAAATGATGTCAAGGCTCTTTTCCTGATCATGAATTTCAGGTATTCCAATAATTTTTAAACTATCTTTCCTAAATCTGTTTTCCATATCAGTTGTTTTTTTCAATGAGATATTTCACATTTTCTTCTAATTTTTCATTTTTTGGTTTTGAAGTATTGATTCCTGATTTCTGTTAAATTCATCAATCTCCCTGAATTCTATTCTTTGTCTGAAGGATTTGTTCTCCTCAGAGAGTTTTCTTATCTCTTTTTCCAGCTGGCCAATTTTGCTTTTTAAAGCATGCTTCTCCTCAATAACTTTTTGAAATGTTTTATCCATTTGACCTAAGCTGGTTTTTAGCATGCTATTTTCTTCAGCATTTTTTTGGATTTCCTTGACTAAGCTGCTGACTTCATTTTCATGTTTTTCCTGCATCTCTCTCCTTTCTTTTCCCAGTTTTTCTTCCAACTCCCTCATTTGATTTTCAAAGTCTTTTTTGAGCTCTGTCATAGCCTGAGCCCAATTTCTGTTTTTCTTGGAGTCTTTAGATGCAGGAGCTTGTGCTTCCTCATCTTCAGACTGAATATTTTGATCCTTCTTGGGCTCATTTGCAAAACATTTCTCAATGGTCTTCTTGTTTCTTTGCTTGCTCATTTTCCCAGCCTAAGCCTGTTTTTTGGGGTGCTTCCTGAGCTTTTGGGACACTCCCACAAGGGTCTCAGTGTGTGAGGCTCTGTTCTCCCTCCTGGTCTGCGAATGACCATAAGCACCCTCCTCTGCCACGGGGCTGAGTTGGGGGGCCTGCTGTTCTATGGGGGGGCTTAGACTGCCAGGATCTGAATGTGGTCAGAACCCCAGAGTTCTGTTCCAGGGGCTGAGGACAGAGCTCTGCAGTCTCTCTCTTCACTCCCCTCCCTCAGCTCAATGGCTCATGCCCTGGGGGCTCCTGCTTACTGGCTCCGCCTGCTTCTGTTTCAGGGTCTGGGCTGCAGAAAGAGGAAGCTGCTCCCTGTGTGCCCCGAGGGCTGGGCTCTATGTGCTCTGGCAGAGGTCCCTCGCTGTTTCCCCACTTTGTGCCCAGTGCTCCCAGGGGTGCAGCTCAGGAGACTCCCCTGATGCTGTGAGCCATGGCTCCCAGTGCCCTGGGGCTGCCTCCTGGAGGCTGAAGTTCTTTCACTCTGGCAGGCCACCCCTCTGGCGGGCTGCCCCTCCAACCCCAACCCCGGGGAGCAGAGCCTTTCTGCTCTTTTCCAGGTTACCTTGAGTAGGAGAACTGCCTCACTGGGTCCCTTTGTGGGTTCTGTCTCTCGAAAGTTTAGTTAGAGTCCTTAGTTTATGAGTTTTTATCAGAGAGCTCCTAAGACTCGATCCCTTCATGTTGCCATCTTGGCTCCGCTCCCCTAGGTCAATCTTTTTGAAGAGCAATTTGATGTTAGAAAAGTTCCCCAAATTCCCCAACTCTTCAACCCAGTAGTTTCATTACTAGAAAAAATACTCTAAGGAGGTTCTGGATTGACAGAGACAAAAAATGACTTATCTAGACAATCTGTTCCCAGCAGTAGGATCTGTAAAAGCAAAGCAAAACAGACTTTCACCTCTTGGGGAATGACTGAACAAATTCAAGTAGAAGAATATGGTGGAATCATTCTTATACACTAAGGATAAATGGCTATGAAGAGTACAAAGAAATTGGGGGAAACACAAATAAGAGAAAACAGAGTAAAGGACACAGAAACTAGAAGAAACTATATCCTGACTATAGCTCTGGCTTTTTAAAAATAAAGGATAACAGTGATAGCAACAGAATCTGTATAAATATTCAGAAAATGTCATTATTAGAGTACATGACTTAGAGTCAGGAAGATGAGTTCATGAGCCTGGACAAGTCATGCGACCTCAGTCTCATCTGTAAAATAGGCATTAAAATCACACCTACTTCACAGGTTGCAGCAAGGATAAAAATGAGATACTATACATAGTGTTTTCAAGTCTATATGAATAAAAACTAATATTATTAACTTTTCCAAAACCTTGAGAAGGGGTCACAGAAGTAAATTGGGTGATTGTGCTACTGCTTTGTTCGAAGTTCAAAAAGAGAATCTTATAAATAACTAAAGTCTGTGGTTGCGCAACATCTCTTTGGATCACATTTATATCTTGCTATATTTCACTTGGCATTTACCTATTTTTCTAATATTTTCTTACATCATTGTTTGAATACTTTTATTTATTGAAGTCAAAATATATTTTTATATATTTAAAAGGAATAGTAAGTTGTATATGATAGATTTTCAGTTTCATGTACAATCATCTTTGTTTAATCATATTATGTTATGGAAATGCTTGTTTTAATCCATAAATTAAAACTAAAATAAATATTTTTAAAGTAGAGAAATATCAGTTATATCTATAATTTTTAAAAAAAGAAGATGCTAAATGAGAAGACCTGGGTAAAGATTCCAGTTCTGAGGATTTGGTGTATTACCTTGGGCAAGTCTCTTCCCCATCTCGTGGTCTCTGCTTCCTCTTCTGTAAAATAAGGAAATTAGACTTGATGTCCCACCTAAATCATTTTATGTCATATATGAACAAAAAAATCTTCCATGAGCAATGCTGATATACTTAACCAACAACATATCGACAAAGAAATATTGAACAAATTTTCTTTTTTTATTTAATGTTTATTTATTCTCATTTTGTACAAATAATATTTCTATACATTAATAAAATATTCTTGTTTAAGAGTAAAAAAAATACCCCCCTACCCCCAAAAAATATAAACTTGCTTGAATGATAAAGTAAAGGGGAGAGAAAAAATTAAAATTAAAATTAAAAAAATAGTAATAATTGTAGGTATTGCCAGGAAGCACAATGGATGGAGCACCAACCCTGGAGCCAAGAGCACCTGAGCCCAAATCTGGCCCCATACACCCAACAATCACCCAACTGTGTGACATGCAAGCCACCCCAACCCCACTGCCCTGCAAAAAAAAAAGAAAGAAAGAAAGACCCAAAATAAAATAAAATAGTAATAATAGTAGGGGCGGCCAGGTGGCAAACAGAGCACTGGCCTTTGAGCCAGGAGCACCCGGGTCCAAATCCAGCCTCAGACATTCAAAGATCACCCTGATATGTGGCCCCAGGCAGGCTACCTGGCCCCATTTGCCCTGCACCCCCCCAAAATAATAATAATAATAAAAACTGTGCTGAAGTTCTTTTACTCTGGCAGGCCACCCCTCTGGTGGGCTACCCCTCCAACCCCAGGGAGCAGAGACTTTCTTCTCTTTTCCAGGTTACCTTGAGTAGGAGAACTGCCTCACTGGGTCCCTCTGTGGGTTCTGTCTCTCGAAAATTTAGTTAGAGTCCTTAGTTTATAAGTTTTATGAGAGAGTGCCTAAGAAATGATCCTCCCTTGTCCCCATCTTGGCTCCTCCCCAACATTGAACAAATTAAGGAACCTGAAAATTTGTCTAAAGAGGTAGAAGGATTGAAAGTAGCAATAGAGTGCCAAGTCATTGCCACCAAAAACCCACAGAAGAATCATCCTTAAGGGCCCAGACATTGATTTTTGGAGAAATGGGAAACAGGCAGTATATTGTAGAAGGCTATCTATCTAAGGCTTAGAAAATGATGCTCAAGTGACCAAGAACTTGTGATCCTTCAGAAACCAATGGACAACAAGTCCTCATACTACAAATACAAGATTTAACATTGCCCCATAAAGCTTGAAGAGTGACCTTTCAAATCTCTATGACCTCCAAAAGATCCAGAGTATGTAGGACAAGTTCCCAAATCTAGACAGCAGACGAAATCAAAATTGTGTGGGAAAGCATGAGATGTATATTCATCAGTCCTCCAGCATTTACTAAGCTTATATGAGGCATGATGCTCAGCACAGGCAATAGAAAGGCATCGACATAATACCTGCCATCATGGAGTTCACAGACTAAATGGGGGTGGAGAACAACAGGGAAAGAACCAGGTACATTCAAAGTATATAGTGAGTAAATGACAGATAGTCTCAGAAGAGAAGGCAATAACTGTTGACTGCATATGCAGGAGGAGAGAAGGGCAATGCTCAATAACACAATGATAGCCCTCTTGCAGAAATTGAGACCTGAGCTATTCACTGGCCTTCATTTTCAAAAAGGACAAATGACGTCATGGATAATGTGTATAAAGTTTGTGTATAAGGCAGAGTTATACAATGCAATCAGGCTCACTTTCTATTCCAGAGTCATCTAAGTCCAGTGACAAGATAAAAGTCAAGACAAATGGCAATGACCCAGGATGCTGTGGGTGACCTTGGCATCTTTCATATCTGTTCAAGGTGCCATCATGGCCATTGGAACAAATTGCTCCTCATTCACCCATTCCACCAGAGGAAACTTGTAGTAGACACGACCCATCTCACCAATATGTTTGTTGCCTTTCAGTTACCCTCAATCTGATTTAGCCTATCTGCCAAGAAGGTTTTGCCAGAACATGATCGCTGCATGTACTATAACTTCTTGGAGTCACAGATAAGAGCTTGGTGAATGCAAACAACCAAAGGTAGGGGAGCAGGCCTCCCACCAAAGGTGCTAGTCCTCCAAAGAATCCTGGAGGCAAAGGGGAAGAAAATCATTATAAATATAATAATCCTGCAAAGACACAGAAATGGGAGATAGGAGACCATATTTAAAAAGTGCATTTAGGCAAGTGGGGTTGGATCACAAAGTATGCAGAGGGAGTAAAATTTAAAAATGAAAAAAGTGAGATGGCCACAAACTGTGGGAGGCTTTCAAAGTCAAAAGGTGTTATGGTTAATACCTGAAGTTACAGTCATTGGAGTTTAATAGGGGAAGGGGACATTGCTATTGTCTGGAAAACCACTCTGGCAAAATGGCTTAGCATGGGGAGAGACTAAGTTTGGGAAAGGAGACCTGTTTTCACCATGCAGAGTTTGAGATGCCCTCTGCTATTACAACATGCCTAAAAAGCAGTTGATGATGGACAACTGGCACTCAGCAGAGAGTAACATCTCTCCTGAGATAGGCTGGATGAACACATAGACCTGGGAATCTACATCCTGATGACAGTTGAACTCGCAGGAGCTAATAAAATCTTAAAGTGAAATAGTAGAGATAAAAAGGGAAGGGGGCCCAGTACAGACCACTGGGAGATCCAACTTTTCTTAGGCCTGACCAAGAAGATAATTGAGCAAAGGAGACTGAGAAGGAGTGGTCACATAGCCAAGAAAAGTGTTATCCAGAAGAGAGTAGTGTCCCCAAAACCCAGAGAGAACAACAGAGTATCTAGGAGAAGCAGTGCCAAATGGTCAGCAGTGGTGCTATGATCCATCTACTGCCAAAGATCTATAGTTACCCCTTCCACATCACTCAGATTATACAAATTTAATTCCTGCTGTGTGACATTTTTTGCTTAAACAGGAAACAAGAAAAATGAAATACAGTTTATCCCTTCCAAATTGTAAAGCCTGGGGGGATATAGCATCCCCACAATCTGGAAAACCCATGTAAAATTTTTTGGCCCTACCTTCACAGAAAAGAAGAAATTTGACTTATTATGGTATTAAAAGATAAAATATGTTGATATTAGACAATATTATACACATATTTTATGCATTTCTGAGATTCTAAACTTTTTCTGTGCCATCTTCTGGCCTTGGCATGCCATCTGCAGCTTCCATAAAACTTCCAAAATTTTTTCATTTAATTTCTTATGCCAACCTATGATAAATCAAAACTTCGAAGGGGAAAGTCAGGATCACTATGCTGACAATGTTTTCAAGGAGCCTACAGGAGGTGGAGCAATGAGCAAATCCTGAGGCAATTAAAAAAAAGCCATAACTTACCCACCAGAGCAGTGGTCTGCCAAATAGCAAACTAAAAAGAACTATAAAAGAACAATCTTCACTAGGACCATTTTATCTAAGCTTCATTGAAGAGAAGATGAGAACCAGAAAATAGTAAATAATCATTTAAGTAAGGAGAATCATTCAATAATTATCATTTACTAATAAAATAACCATAATAATAATTTTCATTGTAATTTAAAAGTTCATTTCTCCTTTGACATCAGACAACTACATAGTATTTCTAAGACTACTCCAAGTGGCAAAGCTGTGAAAGGAAAAGGTCTATGTTCCAGAGGACAAAGTGCTGACCCTGAAGTCAGAAACTCTGGGTTCAAATTCTGTCCCTGTCACTGACTTTGTACCCCTATGTATCTCACCACTCCTCTAATCTCTAATTCTCTTCTTTACAGATTGCAGAAAATTTGACTAGGAGGTGAGAAGGCACAAGCAATTATTAAGTGCCTACACTGGGTTGAGCTCTTTATTAATATGATCTCATTTGGCTAGGACCCCAAAGGTTCTAAATCTAGGGTCCTATGGGATCCACATACCTTTGCTACCACTGGATGAATCTGATCCATTCCTTGGTCAGCTGGCAAATTTTCACAAGGTGGTTGGCACAGGAAGGATGACCAACAGGTCGGCAGGAACTTTAGGGGTCATCGAGTCTTTGAGAGTACTTTGAAAAGCTAAAATTTCTGTCTACATGGTAGCCATTATTATTATTATGTGCACAGATAAATGAAGTAAACTCATTGTATATTAAAAAAAAATATCAGGGGGAAAAGACCATTAACAAATGGGGACATTAGGAAAAGTCTGAACAGGAAATATCACTTGAGCATGGCTATAGAGGGAACTTAAGAAGGATTCTAAAAGGTGGATGTGAGGAGGGATGGCCTTCCAGACATCAGGGACTACTTGTGCAAAAGCATGGCAATGGGAGATGATAGTTTGGAATGATAAAGATATGACTTCAGTTCGATTCTATGAGAACTGATTATGCACAGAGTGCAATCTGAAAGTGAGGCTTAAATCTAGTGCAATTAACACAGTTCTAGAACACAACTCTAGAACTCACTTGGAAGATTTCATGGTCAGAGATTTTGAGCTGGAAGAGATCTTAGAGGTCACCTAACCCAATGCCACCATTTTGTAGATTCAGAGAGGAAGGATTGACCCAAAGTCATATGCAGGGAATAAGAAATGGGATCTGGACCTTGGACTCCAGGTCCAGGACTCTCTCTCCTAGGGAACATATTGCTGGTCCTCCAAGTTTGCTCCACACACTTCACAAGTGGGAAGAGTTAGGTTTTCAAAGCAGAAGGAACCTTAAAGTTCCCCTAGTTATGGCAATATAAGGTATTGAAAACTCTGCTGTGGTTTAAAAGAAAGAATTCATACTGGACACCTCTCAGTGTGAGGCCCTCAGGCTCCTTTAAATAAAGATTTCATCAATCTCCTTTGAATGGAATAGTCAAAATAATGAATTCCCCCCAAAAGCTAGAAGAGGTATCTAGATCCTAAGGGAGAACAGCTACTGACAGACAGAGGAAGATTCTTTTTGTTAACCTTATGAAGAGCCATTCCTTTTGTTTATCATTGACTGAAAGACAGAATCACTAGATGACTGGAAGGAAGGAAGGAAGGAAGGAAGGAAGGAAGGAAGGAAGGAAGGAAGGAAGGAAGGAAGGAAGGAGGGAGGGAGGGAAGGGGAAAGGGAGGGAGAAGGCTTTTTTCTGTACAAAGAACTATGCTATGAGGGAGGTCTCCAGAGAAGATATCTTCTTCCAGTTTGTGTGTTGTCATTAATATTGATCCCTTTTTTAGTGACTCTCAACTCCAGAATTAGGGATTTGCCTCCTTTGTGACTTTCACCACTCCTTCCCAAATCCCCTTTTCACTCCTAAAAGCTTGGGTCTCCCATGTTTATGCACCTAAGAAATAAAATAAAGAAATGAACTGCATTTTCTTCTCCAAGGATAGAGCACCAACTTGCTGACATCACAGGCTTCGCACATGTCTGCTGGGAGATAGAGCCAACTGGGGAGGCCCCACTTGATTGCTTCCCCTTTAAGGGTGGATATGACCTCTTGGTTGAGAGAGCTCAACCATTGGTCAATCCACCAGTGCCCAGAAAGCCCCCACTGCTCACCAGCCACAAAGGTACAAAGTCAAACGAAAAGAATGAGTCTCCTAAGCGATGTTGTTCTATCGGGAGGGACAGCCAGCTCAGCTAGACAAGTGAACATAGAACCCAGGCCAAATGAATACAGTGGAGTTCAGGAAAGGAATACAGATCATAAATACTTGGGCATTTAGTAAATAATTTGTCTCTTGGAGATCCAAGATATTTTGGAGATTCTTTTTAACATAGTTCACCCTCCTCATTTTAAAACTGAGGCTTGTTAAGGGGAAGAGACTTGCCCAGGATTATACAGGGAACAAGAGGTGAAAGTTGAATTAGAACTCAGGTCCTCTCACTTCAGATCAAGTCTAGCCAAATGACTCTATGGCTAGAAAGCTAGAGTCACAGTCAGGAAGACCTGATCTCACCAGTTCATACAGTCACCATGTCACCCTTGGATAAGCCACTCATTCTCTCCTGGCCTCAGTTTTCTTGCATGTAGATGGAGATAATTAAACTATATAAAGCACCTTGCAGATCTTAAACCACTATAAAAAATGGTAACTGTTTTCTGTTGTGCCACACTAACACATTTATGTCACAGAAAAAAAGGAAAGGAAAAGAGAGAAATAAGATGATAAAAAACAAAATATTCCAGAAGTTCTGTTTTCCCACTCCTTCCCTTACATGATTGAGAATAACCTTGCCAAAGGAGAGTGGCCTTAACCTCAGCCTGCAGCCTGAAAGTCCACCTTGCCCACACACTGAGCACCTGTGAGAGATACAGAGGCTGGAATATGAGAGAGACTAATGGGTTGGCATCATGAAGACAAACTAGGCCCTTTATCAGGCTTGGCCATGGCCATAACTCAAAGAGGAGGGAGGAGGAAACCAGGAGGAAGGCATCCCCAGAGGTGATATTTCAGAAAAGCAACAAGAGGGAAGAGGGCTGAAGGCAGAGGTTATGCAGCAGAAGACTCCAGGGAAAACCAATGGCAACAGGGCCAGAGGAGGAAGAAAACAATTTTCTTTTCAAGCTGAGAAGGGGTTTCCTAGCCTATACTTTTAGACTCAAAAGACATTCTTTTCACCACGGTTCTGTGAAGTAGAGATTATTACCCTTATTATACAGATAAGGAAACTGAGGTAGGAAAGGGTGGTTTAACCATAGAGATATAATCAGCATGCAGCTTTCTTCATTAAAGCATTAAGAAGTGTGCTTGCACTATGGAATCCTAAAGTCAGGAAATAATGTTTTTATTTTCTCCCAAGTGTGTCTAACACTGTGTTCAAGGTTGGAAATTTGAGGGGTTTTTTTTGACTAGGGGATGATGGGACTGTTCCATCTTTACTTTTGTGTCCTCAGAGCCAGTGAAGCAGAAGTGTATTCTGGCATAGCTGATTTCATGTGTAGCCTCTGATCCTAACAGTGTGACCCTGGGTAAGTCCCTTATATCGACTCATGCAACCCTCTAAAGCTTACTTGTTGCAGAGCAGGAATTCAATTAAATCTTCACTGGGATGTTCTTATAGCAACAGAATTTGAAGTCCAGTCCAATCATCTCCCAATCAAAAAAAAAAATTCCCAACATCTACATAGGGCTAGACACAATTGTTGTTCTGTCATTTCCATCATATCTGACTCTTTGGGAGCCCTTTTGGGGTTTTCTTGGCAAAAATACTAGATTGGTTTACCATTTCCTTCTTCAGTCCATTTTATATTTGAGGAAACTGAGACAAACACAATGAAGTGACTTGCCCAGGGTCACACAGCTAGTAAGTATCTGAGGACCAATTTCATTTCAGGAAGACAAGTCTTCCTGACTCAAGGCCTGCTGTTCTATTCACTGAGCCAACTTAAAGCACTAGAGAACCCAGAAGTCCTCATTATTCTGCTATTGTCTTACCACAAATAATCTCTAAGTACAAAATATGAAATATTAATATTCATTTATATGGCTATAAATCAGTCTACCAACAGACATTTATTAAATGCTTCCATCATGCTGGGGATATTGAGGCTGCCTTCCAAGAGCTTACATTACAAGGGGAGGAGGTGGGTAAGAAGAGGATTTGCAATAAATACATTTATGTTTGCCTTTCATTTTTGAAGAAGACCACACTATCAGGAGTTGATGCCATGACAAACACATGAATTGGATTTGAGTGAGGGGGGGTGCTATGCTGAGTCACCAGCCTCACTTTCTCCTCCAGAGCCATCTGCGTCCAGTGGGCAGATCAGAATCAGGGTGACTAGCGATGGCCCAGGATGGGGGCAATCAGGGTTAAGTGATTTAACCACTAATAGCAGTCAATTGTCTGAGGTCTGATTCGAACTCCCATCCTCCTAAATCCAAGACCATTGTTCTATCCATTGTGCTATCTAGTCACCCTCCACAAATAAATAAATAGAGTCACAAAAGAGGCTCATTGATGGTGGCCTTCAGAGCAATGTTGAACAGGCACCCTTCTGGGGAGCTGAGTCCGCCATCTTGACTCCTCTTGATAAACATCTGGCTAGGCTTTCTTCTTCCCTGACTCCCACATCAAAGATATATGTAAGGAGCAGCTAGGTGACACAGTGGCTAGAATACCAGCCCTAGAGTCAGGAGGACCTGAGTTCAAATCTGGCCTCAGACAATAATAATTTTCTAGCTGTGTGACCTTGGGCAAGTTCCTTAACTCCATTGCCTTAAATAAATAACATTTTAAAAAATAATTTAAAAATGAAAAAAAGTCATTTGTCTCTGACTGGGCAATGGAGATTGATGGGCCCCAAGCATACAAGGGCATTTCAGGGACCCAGCTCTGGGAGAACACATGACCAGTAGAAGACACCTGCACCTCTGAGAGGGAAGCTCCTAATGAAAATGCCCAAATCCTCAAGGGCAGGAATCCAAAGCTCAGCATTTTGCAAGAACACACTGAAGCATCCATCATGTCAGGCAAGTTCTGGCAGGGTCACCCTTGTAAATGGGAGTTCTACAATTCATTTCATTTGGTGCCCACCTCAAGACTTCAAGTTGATTTCAACTAGAAGATAAAATTTAGAAGGATTGATTTGCTGTCTCTCTATATATCTCTGTGTGTCTGTGTGTGTGTGCACTCAAACATTTCTATTTCTTCCTCTCC
Organism: Macrotis lagotis; assembly: GCF_037893015.1. Lineage (NCBI taxonomy): Eukaryota > Metazoa > Chordata > Mammalia > Peramelemorphia > Peramelidae > Macrotis > Macrotis lagotis. Next base: position 19,867,422 of record NC_133660.1, on the reverse strand, counting down.
TCTTCCCCTTTCCCTTTCTTTCTCTTCCTCCTCTCTTGTCCTTCCTTCTCTTTTCTCCTTCCTCATCCTTCTCTTCTTCTGTTTCTCATATCCTCCTTCCCTCTCTCTGTCTTTTTCCTCTCCCTCCCTCTTTTTGTCTTTCTTTCCCTCTTTCTCTATCCTTTCTATCTCTCCCCCTCCCCATAAATAGGGCATACACATACAAACTAAGCCTTCACACTTAAATTCCACAGGGATAGTGCAAGGGGAGAGAGCTGTGGGTTGCAAGCCCTTTCTAGTTTCCTAACAAGGTGATCCTGTCTGCTAAAGGAATAAGGACAACCAGTACTCTCTCTGCTTCAGACACATTCCAGATCCAAGTCCCTGAGACTGAGACCCTGCCACCAACCTTAGGTACAGTTCCAAACCTAAGTTATGTATTTTAGGGACTGACCCACAAACACCTCACGTAACCACCATCAGAGATTATAAGAGATTTGAAGTAGACTAAATCCTTCTGGTCCACCAAAAAAGAGCCAACCCAGCTCTTCACCAAGAGAAGCCAGGCTGCCTTGGAGTGGGGGGGGGGGGCTGATGCTAAACAGAGGGAGAAGCATGGACACTTAGATCTGAAGCCCAGTGTCCTTGGACAAATTTCCTCCCTATTGTGGCCTGGTAATCCTCATCTATAATAAGGGGTTTGAATAATGACTGGGAAATGCTCTATATTCAGGGCTGGGTCTGTGATTCAATGTTAGCTCTGGGTGGAACTTTGGAGAAGTTTCTTAACATAGCAAGCCTCCAAGCTTTCTTTGTATGGGAGTATTTAGCACCTGGGACAGAGTGAGTGATTAATTACTGCTTGTGGACTGATTGATCCATTCCCCTCCTGGTAAAGTGAGGGGGATAGACTAGATTATCTCCTAGATCCCTTGTAGTTCTCCATTCAATGAGTCCAGGTAGGACCATGGCTAGCTACCATTTTCCAGAAAAAAAGAGAGCTAAGACTTGGTCAGGGGATGTTACTTTTGCAGTTTCACTCAACTAATTAATATAGCAGACAGGTCCCCCAACTAAATTTAGGAAACTAAACTCTCTCACAAAGTTGACTCTCACACCAAGGAAGAAAACCCTGCACATTCCCAGAAACACCCTTCAGAACCTTGGAACTTTGGGTGTTCTGAGATGAAAGGGACGTTGAATGATGAAGGCATTAGGCATACATATATTCTTCAAGTCCCAGGGAGACTGGGAAGAAAATGAGCAGTCATAGCCATGGTAGGTAGATATGGCCAATATATATGGTCTAAGCATTGTGTAAGTTTACTATTACATGGTGTGTGTTTTAGGAGAGACAATGTCAGTTCTGGAAACAGGAGGCCAAAGGTCACTTCCCAGCTTCATGACCTTGGGGAAAATGCATCTTCTCTGAGACTCAGTTTCTGTATCTGTAGAATGGGGATAATGACAATACTATTTTCATAGATAACCACTGTTTTCTTCTAGGGAACATGGTTCCTCATTGTTCACATCAAAGGCTTTTTGAATTTCTTTATTTCATCACAGGCTTCAAGGAGGACTCTTCATCCAGCATCATCATTATCAAAATAATAGCTGGCACTTAAAAGGTTGTTGGTAGAGTAACCTTTAAGCAACACTGCTGGTAAATATTTAACAACCGGTTCTCTGAGAGAAAATGTGTCTGTGATGCATTTAAGTTTAGTCAGTATTATTCACATTTTCTCCTTCATTTTACTAAGTCTAGACAATCAAGAAAACAACAGGTCACTCTCTGATCTGGGCTTTTTCCTCATGTCTGAGGTGCAAATGCACCCACTGCCCATTTAACAATCCTCTTTCTAGTTAGACCTGGATCAAGCACACTCCTCATTGAAAAGTCTGCAGAGTACTTCAGTTAATATTTCATTGGATACATTCTGAGAATTCTGTGAGTTGATGGAGACTTAGAAAGGAAAAGATTCAAGGTGGATGACTTTGTATCATTAGCAGTAATTATGGAGAATAATGAGAGGAGGACTTAGGTAATATCATAGGATAAAAATGGAAGTCAAAGAAGACCATCTTACATCTATCTTCATGGAGAGTCAGTGAGGCATAGAAGGAGGAGCCATATTCAGAGTTGGGGATCTTGAAGGGTAACTCAGGTTCTGCCCCATGGTGCTGACACTCTGGGCTGTTATTTGGTTTCCCTAGTCCCCAGTTTCCTTATCTGTAAAGAAATCTTAAGATTGTTTTCATCTCTAACATGATAATCCCAGGACCTCTAGAGCCAGGGAATGAGAATGTGAGCACATTTGTCTGCTCAGATGCCATGAGAATGAACACTGAGATATTAATGCAGCTATATAACCCTATTCAAAAATATTGACCCAACAGAGAACCATAAGATCTGAGATTCAAAACTAGAAGGAATCCCAGAGATCATTTGGTCTAACACCCTTATTTTGCAGATAAGAAAACTGAGGCAGAGGTGGTTCAATGTCTTTCCCAAGAAGGGGGGGGGGGTGGAATGGTGCACTTTTTCCCTCCAAAGTGTAACTTGCTTCTACAGTATGCCATTGTTATATGGAATTCTTAGTAGTAATTAAAGCTATCAGACACTGTATCAGTAATAACTGCATCAAACATTATGATATCAGAGTCCTTTTCTGGTGTGGCTTTGGTATCCTAGCAGAATAAAAGTAGCCATCTGGAATCACTGAAGAGAAGTCTACTAATAATAGCTAGTTTGCATTCCTCTTTCAGCTTAAGGCTCTCAAAGAGTTTTAAAAATAGCATCTCATTTGATCCTCATGACAACTTGGGATTGTTATTATCTCCATTTTACAGATGAGAAATCTGAGGCAAACAGAAGAAACAAGATTTGCCCAGGGTCATATAGCTAGTAAGGATCTGAAGCTGTATTGGAACTCAGATCTTCCTGAGTCCAGAACTCTAGCCAATAGGTTAACTAACTAGATGCCTTGGAGAAAATGGAGAATTTGAGTTTTTTCTAACCACTGTACCATACAGTGTAGGCACTCAAAGAGCCCCCTACTCTCTCACTCCAATATTTCTGAGCAGGGCATCACCATCTTCCCACACTCCCCATTCCCAACCTCCCTCCAACATCTGGCCACTCTCCTCTCTCCCAACATGATCTCTCCATAACATCTCATGGTACTTCCCCTTTTGATCATTCTCACAGTTGCCACATGAATTAAGACCTCTATCACCTCCTTCCTGGGCTATTGCCATTATACCCTAATGTTTTGTTTCCTTTTGGGTTGCTTCCACAATCCTCTCTGCCAATAAAAGCTTTGGATTTTAATGACAATGTGTCCAGGGGGAAATAAATTTGACCTTTACCTCTGTTGTCATCCACTGGAGTCTAGCAATCAGGAGTCAGTCCCAAGAACTTTAGATTTGGGAAAAATTGTCTTGTGGCATGCCCTGAATTTGTACTACATGCTACAAATTCATGTTACATAAACAGTTACTTGATAATTCCAAATGGACCTTCATTGTGACAGAGCAATCCTTTTAGACCTCCAAAAGAGATTCACTGTTCCTCTCACCACTACAGATTTTTCATAACTTTTCATTTCTCCTTAGATCAACTATGGCTCCCCCTCTCAGCAGAGAATTTTGTCTCATATATCACTAGAAAAAAATGTGGACAATTGCCAAGAGTTCCCTCATGCCTCTTGCTACTCATTTCACATCACTTGGGTGTCTTCCTCCATCTCTTCCTTCACCCCTGTCTCCCATGAATGAGTGGCCCTTTTCCTTGCCAAGGTAAAACCACCACTCTTATGGTGGGTTGAGACATGATTGAGAGTGATAATTTGAGACATAATGTCTGAGTGATTTAATAATTATGTTTGTCCTTCATTTGCAAAGAAGACCACAACTTCAGGGAGGCAATGCCATCATGGATTTTAGTAAGGAGTGCAATGCTAAGACACCAGCCTCATTTTCTCCTCAAGAACCATTTAGGTCCAGAGGCTACATGTGAATCAGCATGCCTGGAGATGGCCCTGGGTATAAGACAATATGAGTGAAGTGACTTGCCCAAGGTCACACAGATAGTAAGAGTCAACTGTCTGAGACTGGATTCAAACATCCATTCTCCTGATTCCAAGGCCAGCACTCTGTCCATTGTGCCACCTAGCTGTCCTCTAGGTAATTTAATCATCTTGTTAATAAAAACAGCATTTTTAATAAAAGAACCAGTGTTATTCTCAAATGCATCATTGCAGTGAGCTGGACTCTTAATTGCCCTTTTGAAAGGGAGTTTTCCTGAGGGTGGCAGACAACTCTAATTGGTTAACAATTAATGAGAGAATGAATATTACTATGAAGAGCTGAGAATGACATCATGTCAAAGAGAGACTATCCCTTTATCTACTCTAGATTTGGGTTATCTATTCAAAGAATCTTTATGCTTCAACTAAGCTTGATCTAGTTAGTTTGAATAGAAATACTCATAAATCGGAGAATGTTAATCCTCTTTCACTAGTCTTTGAGAGATTGGACAAGGAAATTGTTTTTGTTGCCATTGTGGCTTGTCTTTCATTCTCCAAAAAGTACCATGACTTCAGGAAGATGATGCCATGACATGCAAATGAATGAGTGAGGGGAGCCTGTGCAAAGTCATTAGCCTTACTGTATCCTTTGGAATCATCTGGATTCAATAACTAAATATGGATGAGGAAGACCACTAGAAGATGGCCCTCAAGAATAAGGAAATAGGACAAGGGGGAAAAAACTGTGAATCTCCTCAAGTTTAATAATTGGTTATTACTATGGAAAAGAAATTATCATTACCTTCACTGTAAAATTCACAAAATATCCCATTACACTACAACTGTGGTGCAAGAGACAGACTGTTGAGCCTAGAGCCAAGAAGATCCAAGTTTAAATTCAGACTGTTCAATGATGTAGACTTTCATTTTCAGTGATATAAGACTAAGGTGTCAAACAAATAGGGTGTAGGAACCTGATTAAAATATAATTGGGAAATATTTAATAAAATAATTAAAATTCAAGAGAACATAGATTATGGATAGTTTTGTATTTAACACCACTGATGTAGGTGTTTGAGAATAGATTCCTAAGAGAACTCTAGAAACTGCCATTTATTTCACTTATGTAGCAGACTGAATCCTTAGAGGTGACAGAGGATGACACACTGGAGAAGTCAAAGGTTTGAATCCATCCTCTGACATTTCCTACTTATATGACCCTTCTCCTTTCTGAACCTCAGTTTACTCAACTGTAAAATGAGCTGAACTCTATCTCTTCCAGTTCTAATGGTTATGAGATCCTTTAATGGAAGATAAATGATTCCTAGTTCTTGGGATTAAAGTATTCTTAGGTCCCTAAACATTTACTAGGATGGGGATGGGGGGATGATGGTCTTTATCTGAGGATTAGTTTTCAGTCTTTTGAAGAAGGGAAAAGAGGAAGTTAAGTAGAATCTTTCTTAATCCCTGGGCCATTTTTGCTTTCTAATACAATCTACACTCACAGTTAGGGAGCAGCAAAATGAAGTATAAATATTTCTCTCATTTCCAAGGTAGGCCAAAATCCCATCTGTCTAATTATGATGTTTGGTGGAGACTAATTATAAGGAAAGTCAAGATTACAAATGCAGGAGAAATGATTTTTTTCTGTAGAAAAGCAGTAGGGCTTGATGGCTTTTCAACAATTTTATTCATCAAAGTAGAATGCACTTGTCACAACATTAATTTTCCATAATTTACTTGCAAAAAGCTTGGGAACCAGGCTTTTTCCATAAATTACTATTTTCCAACATTCATCAAATCTGTTGGCAGGAGTTTCCAAGAAGATGGCAGAGGAGTAGGGCACAACAGAGCCCTGTTTTCCAATATCCCCCCTATAAAACCAGAGGTAAAAATGGATATAAGTAAAAATAAGATGAAGTCAAGTAACCAGAGAGATTTGAAAGGTAGCTACATCTCAGAAAATGAATGAATGAATGACCTGTGAACTGAACTAGCAGATTAACATAATCAACCAAGATTATAAAAGAATCTGAATGAAACAGGTCAGAAGGAATGATCAACACTAGCATAAGAAATGAAGAATGAGTTCTCAAAGGACTCATGCAAGTCTGCTGGTATATATTTAACAACCAGCTCCGGTGAGGAGAAGGGGAAGGAGATATCTAAACATATCAGTTTAATCTGCTTTAAAAGTATTTTACTATTTTCTCAAGTCCAGATAATCAACAAAACAACAAACCAAGCCCCAGTTTGTAGCATTTGCTGATTTCTGGGGTGCAAATGCTTCCTTGAAAATTTAACAATTGAATAGTGAACACATTGAAAGAAAAATATGATAACAGTAAGTTAGATGGTCAAGTGACAGAGTGTTGTGCCTATTTTCAGGAAGACACATCTTCTTAAATTCAAATCTGGTCTCAGACCTTTACTAGCTGAGTGACCCTGGGCAACCCACTTCATCCTGTTTGCCTCAATTTCCTCAACTGTAAAATGAGTTGGAGAAGTTCATGACAAACCACTCCAGTATCTTTACCACGATCCCAAATGGTACCAGGAAGAGTCAGACACAACTAAGCCACTCAACATAATACCTATACATGGTTAATTCCCAGAGAGAAGGAAAATGAATTGCTAATACCAATATGGATTAAAACTATGGATTCAATAAAATTCAGATTGTTCTACTAAAAGGCAGGAGATACTGATGGCCAGCTCTTGATGAACAAAAATGAGAGAACTGGGAAAGCCAACATAACTCAAGGGCTATCAGAATTGCCCAAAATGTGAAGAAATTTGGTATGGATACCATGGTTCAGGACATCACACAATAAAATTTCCCATAAATATTAAGCTCCAGGGTAATACCCCCAGATGACTAGATTCTCATGGATGTCTAAAAGAGTAAGAAGGAGGCTGGAAGCAGAATTCTATGTCTACCCTAATTCCAAGATATGTCATTCATCTTCCTTCAGACAAATTGAGGTCCTGAGCCTCCAGATCAAAGAAACAGTTTAGGAAGAACCTAAAAAGAAATAATCATGTGTCCAGGAAGAAACATTTTTATTCTAGGGGATTAATCATGCAAGATAAGAAATAACAGAAGAAAACTGCAACATAATGCATCCAATGTCATGAGAAACCAAGCTTCCTCTCCCAAGATCATGTCTCCAGCTGAATTGTGCCTACTATTTGATGACCAAAAAAATCCAGCTATATTGATTTTCTAACTCTTTCCTAAGATATTAGAGAGAAAGAAAATGGGCCTTCTTTCTATAAATTGGCCCAGAAACAAAATTTCATCTAAGTCTACAGAGGTCCTGAAATTAAAAAGTCAACTGTGAACTTTAAATAGGAAGAGACAGCTTTCAAATTTGCAATGACTAAATGGAAATTCAGTGTAAAAGTTATGAAAGATGAAAGAGGGAAATATTATAGATCTCTTCAGATTTGTAATCTGCATAAGGGGTGGGACCCAGTATGAGATGGGTGGAGAGTAAGTCCTTCCATTCAAATAATGACCCTGGGTAGGGGAAGAGGGAGAACAAGGCAACCACTCAGCTTGAACTGTCTTAGGTCCAGCAAAAAGTGAAAATGGGGCAGCAACAAATCTGGTCTGAGAAATACAAAGTCAGAAAGATGGAGAAGCAGAAATGGAAAAGAACTAGATAATATTAATATAAACTAAATAATACCACCAAAATGAGAAATTAAGAAGTGGGAAAGGAAATGGGAGGAGGTCTATAGGGAATCCTTTCTCTTCCCAATGTGAATAAGTCATAACAGGAAGGAAGGAAGGAAGGAAGGAAGGAAGGAAGGAAGGAAGGAAGGAAGGAAGGAAGGAAGGAAGGGAGGGAGGGAGGGAGGGAGGGAGGGAAGGAAGGAAGGAAGGAAAGAAGGGAGGAAGGGAGGAAGGGAGGAAGCAAGGAAGCATGGAATGATGGAAGGAAAGGAAAGAAGGAGGGAAGGAGGGAAAGAGAGAGAGGAAGGAAGGAAGGAAGGAAGGAAGGAAGGAAGGAAGGAAGGAAGGAAGGAAGGAAGGAAGGAAGGAAAGGAGTAAGGAAGTAAGGAACTAAAGAAACATGGAATGAAGGAAGGAAAGGAAAGAAGGAGGAAGGAAGGAAGGGAAGGAGGAAGCAAGGAAGGAATGAAGGGAGGGAATAAGGAAGATTTAGGGGGAAATTATGAATTTTATTTGAGATATAGGGTTTTTTTTTGTTTGGGATATATTTAGTTTGAGATGTCTACTGACCATTCAATTGGAGATGTTTGAAAGACAGCTGGAAATGTGAGATTGTAGGTCAGTAGAAAAACTAGGAAAAAATAGACAAATTTGAGAATCATATAGCATAGAGATAGTCATTAATTCCATGGAGCTGATGCAGTCAGAGAAGTAGGAGGAGAACCAGGAAGGGGCAGTGCTCTGAAAATCTCAATAGAAGACAAGGTACTGACAGTGCCAAAGACTGAAGAGAAATCAAGGAAAATGAGGATTATGAAAAGGCCATTGGGTTTAGTCATACTTCTTACTTGGTGTTTAAGAAAATCCATTGAATCTCTTCTCCATCACCAAAGAATCTGATAGGGTATGATCCAGCTCGATAGATTCTAGTTAGAAATTCTCCACTTTTTCTTCCTAATCCCTGGGATTTTGTCATTGTGTTCTGAAACTCAAACTCAGGTTTTTCAGGTTCCAAGAACTTTCAGTCCACTAGGAGAGATTTTTTAAATGATTTTTAGAAATGATTTGTCTCAGCAGATCCAGTACTTTATAAGATGAAATGACCCAAAACGCCAATGACTGGGTAGTATCTTCTTCCTTCCCCACGAGTGCTAGGCCAAACAAGCATGTGCTATAAAACCTTCCAGAAAAAAATAACTGTGACTTAGAGGCAGATGGTGACTCACTGCATAGAGCTCTGGAACTGGAGTCAGAAAAATCTGAGTACAAATTTGACCTCAGACATTTGTTATTTGTGATGATCCTGCTCAGGTCATTTCATCTCTGTCTGCCTCAGTTTCCTCAAATCAAAATTCAGAAGCCATTAATTAAATATATATATATATATATATATAGCTGTAGAGAATGATACAAGAGTGTTGAACCTCCAGAACCAAATATGCAGAAAAGCAAGAAAGGAGATCTAGACTTGGAGGAACAAACCTAGACTTTGTCTTTAGTTCAGGCTCTGAGTTGTGTGGTCTGCACAGGTCATGGGGGAAGGAGGTGGGAAGTGGATGGTTTATTTAGAGAAGTCCCTAGTATTTACTCCTCTGAGGCAGAACTCTATCCACAGAAGACAATATAAGACTCTGGGCAAGGCATTGCTTTACTCTCTAGCTTTCAGTTTTATCTTTTGAGGTAGTACTGAAACAGAGTTTCTTAACCTAGGGTCTATGAACTCATGGTTTTTTTAATAAATATTTTTATTTCCATTTCAATATAACCAGTTCCCTTGATAATGCACAGCCTTTTGTTTTTTTTTTTGAATTTCCAGCTATCATCCAGAGAAATAACAGGTTTTACCAGACTGCCAAAAGGAGTCTATGAAAAAAGGAAAACAAGCATTAATCATGAGCCAGTTACATAAATTATTTCATTTGATCTTCATAACAATCCTGGGAGGTAAGAGTTGCTATTATCTTCATTTCACAGATGAGGAAACTGAGGTAGATATAAATGAAGTGACACACAATGAATCACTAGCTGAAGCTGGATTTAAACTCAGTTGACTCCAGGACTAAAACTCTAGCCACTAGGCTTCCTAGGCTAGAAACCTTAGGAAAAATGGAGAATTTGTTTCTTTCCCAACCATTCAGTGGCACTCAAAGAGCCCCCTATTTCCTCACTCCCCTATTCCTGAGCAGGGCATCACCACTATCTTTTCTCCCCATTCCTCACCTCCCTACAGTATTTGTCCTTTCTCCTCCTCTCATCCCACCTATCTGCGCAGGTCTGAAGTTGGGCATCATCTTTCCACAACATCTCTAGGGTACTTTTCCTTCTCACCATTCTCATAGTTACTACATGAGTTCAGACCTCCATTATCTTCTGCCTCAGCTTTTGCAGTCATGCCATAATGTTATGTTTCCTTTTGAGCTACTTCTATAATAATATGGATTTTGATGACAGTGCCCAGAGAAGCTAAATTTCCAATCTTTATACTTGGAAGAAATGATGCCATCTTACTGCCTCAATGGCACATACAAGTCAAAAATTCAAGGATAAACATAAAGCCTGGCCTGTTTGCTGTGAATTGTAGACTGAATGCTTACACAGAAAATAAAGGCATTTTACATTTTCCCTAGAGACAAAGACATGAGTCTGACACTGAGGCCAGAGAATGTTACATAGGAGATCTAAAGGAACCTTCATTTCCTCATCCCCACACTAATCCCAGTTCATGTAAACCAATCTAGTTCTGAGTCTCAGATCATACTATAATGTAAATTAAGACAACATAAATGTCCAGGAATAGTGGCAATTATTAGAAACTTGGAAAATTAGGAGAGCTTCATGAAGGAGGTAGCATTTGAGTTAGCCTTAAAAATTAGAAAAGATGTTCTTCCCACTACATTTCTTCTGCCTCCCCAAGTTGAAGAGGTGAGCTAGAAACAACTGATGAAGATTCTAGTCTTTCCTCTAAATTGAAGGGTTCAAATTTAATACCATAGGGAAGAGAAAGTGATTTCGTACATAAGCCAAGGGAGGACATAGTGAACCTTATATTTGGGGGAAAAGAATCTGACAGCATCCAGGAGGCTAGAAGAGTACTAGGAGATGAACTAGATAGCTTTTACTTCATTTTTTTCATCTCCCACTGTCTGAAATTGACTCCCAACTCTCCTCTGTTGCCTACAGTGCTATATGATCCTGTTCTTCATAGTAGAAAACAGATTTCTTTCCCATGATAAAACTTGTACTTATCTTACATTTTTCCAGTTTCATACATCAAATCCAAAGACCAAATAGCATAAGTCTCTGAGTATTCCATCATTCTCTTATCTGAAGTGAAGATTCCTATTCAGTTTAATTTCATTTTGGCAGAATATAAAGAACCTTGATGTACCTAACTGTAGTCCCATTCTGAAGCATTACAACCCTCTCCTAATTCTCTTCCTAGAATATGTATTGAGTGAGTCTGGAATCATTGTCAATGACTTGGGGGGGGGGACTTTAAAAAGGAAGACTAACAAAAACACTAAAAAGGCTCCATTCCAACAAGGATCCTCTACTTAAGAGCTGGGAAAGGGAAAGGACATGTTTCATTTTCCTACTGAGGAACCCAAGGCTCCCCAAGGAGTGAATCACAGCCCAGAGTTGCCCAGCTAGTAAGAAGCAAAGACAGAATCCAAATCCCAAGTCTAGAACTCCAGGCTCTTGCCCCCCAAAAGAGAGAGGATATTTTAATCCCCAATAACCTTTCTCATAAGACAGGTGGTGAAGGGATTTTGCTATTTGGCTTTTATTTAGTCATTCCTTCATTCTGCCTTGTAAGGAAATAGCTTCTAAGTCATACCCTCATTGCTGAGATGGATGGTGTGAAATGGCCTATTTGCCAGTGGAAGTATATAACTTGCTGCAAGCAGGCAACTCAAATTGGCCAGGAGGGAAGGCTCTTAGGTGGCCAGTTACTCAGTTAGAAACTGAGAGCTTTCCAGAAGCTAAACTCAATCTTTTTCAATTTCAAAACACTGCATATCAACTAATCAAGATGAAGCCTGGACAAGGACATCAGCTCTCAAAGTCCCAGACAGAATCCTGGGAAAGGTATTCTAAGAATAAAGTGGAGCAAGAGGCAGATGACATGGGCTTTCTCATCTCAAACTATACTAAGGCAAGGCAAAAGAAAAGCTAAGGCAGGGGTTTTATAAAGACATGAGTTGCAGGTCCTAATGTTAAAAGTTATTTGACACTCCAATGCAACTCTAGGAGGAGAAAAGCATCCCCTTGATCTTGTCACAATCATCCACAAGTGTTCCATTTCTACATTCATGAATTCTGAAATTCTGGTCACTAGCTGTTCTCCATACTTAGGATTCTCTCCTTCCTCTATTCTGACTACTGAACTTCCTGACTCCCTTTATGTCCCAACTAAAATCTCATCTTCTAAAGGAAGCTTTCCTCACCGCTCTTCATTATAGGATCTTCTCTCTTTTAATGATTTCCTATTTCTTCCATCTCTAACTAGCTTTGTATATATTTGCTTGCATGTTGTCTTTCCATTAGACTATAAGTTTTTTGAGGGCAGTCTTGCCTTTTTTTGATTCTTCATGGCTTAGCACAAAATTGAAGATATAATAGGTGTTTAATAAATTCTTATTGATTGATTGATCATAACATTTTCTCATTCCATCTTTCTGCCTTAGGACTCCAAATACCATTTGTGACCCATTCTGTGACTCTCCATTCTTCTACATCTCATTTCTTTTCCATGCCATCACTGGCTACATTGTCCTTTCCATACTTTGATCTCTCACTGGGGAGAAAGACTCTAATAACTCTCAGGAATTTTGACTCTATTCAACAGAATATACTGAACTAGAAGGGACAGATGCTCAGAATTTTCTATGACTTAGATAGAATGATCTAAAAAAAATACACTACCTCCCTAAAAAGGGGGACAGGAAAGAGACAGGAGGAGGGAGGGGATTGAATGGGACAAATCTCATTACACTAAGAGGTACAAAAACCTATGGTAATAGAGGGGAAGAAGGGAGTAGAGGAGAAACACCTGAATCTTCTTCTCATCAGACTTGGCTTAAAGTCAACCTACATATACTCAGTTAACTTATAAAACATCTAACCTTTCAAGTATTAAAAGGGGGAAAGGGGAGGGGGACAGAGAAAGGGAAGGGGAGTGGAGGAAATAAGGGGAAATATATAGGAGGGCAAACACACTGAAGGGGGTGGTATTCAAAAAAAATACTGGGGAATATGGATAAAAGGGGGGGAAAGGGGGAAAAATACAAACAGAGGGCAATAAAGAATTAGTAATCATAACCTTGAATGTGAATGGGATGAACTCTCCCTTAAAAGGTAAGCAACTAGCAGAGTGGATTGAAAACCAGAATCCTACAATATGCTGCTTACAAGAAACTCATTTGAAGCAGAGAGATACATATAGAGTAAACGTAAAAGGGTGGAGCAAAATATATTTTGCTTCAGCTGAAGTAAAAAAAGCAGGGGTAGCAATCCTTATCTCATACAAAGCAGCAGCAAAAATAGATAGTGTTAAAAGAGATAAGGAAGGAAACTTTATCCTCCTAAAAGGTACCATAGAAATGAATCTGAATCTTTTCACCATCACCTTCTTGTTATATCTAGACAATCAACAAAATAATAAGTCAACCAATTTGAAATATTGCCAAATTCCAAGGTATATATACTAATAATGAAAATTTAACAATCAATTCTATGAGCTGGTTCCATATACCTCTGAATTCTTCCCACTACCCACTGCTCTCTCTCCTATTCACATGCTGAATGGAGCTGGGGTGGGGTGGGGGAACTCATAAGATCATGCTGACTCAATCTCTACAATTTGCTATGCAATTTCTTTTTTTTAGGTTTTTTTTCAAGGCAATGGGGTTAAGTGGCTTGCCCAAGGCCATACAGCTAGGTAATTATTAAGAGTCTGAGGCCAGATTTGAACTCAGGTACTCCTGACTCCAGGGCCAGTGCTCTGTCTACTGTGGCACCTAGCCACGCCCCCCTTGCCATGTAATTTCAATGGTATTTTCACCATAACAAGATTATACTTTGACTCCTCCCTAGTCAATTCACTACCCAATACAATATGATGGTTTTTCCATCCTTAATGCTTAGGGTCTGTCACATACTAAACATTCAATCGATGATTACTGACTGACCAACAATCTGAAGATCTAAAATTTTATTGTCCTATGAGACCTTGATTCCCTGCTCTTAGCTGAATTAGAAACCCATCTATAACATACCTAGCTATCTAGCAGATGGTAAATGGATAGAGCACTAGCCTTAGAGTCAGGAGGGCAGAAGTTCAAATCCAATCTCAGACTCTTGACTCTAAATAACTGTGTGACCTTGGGAAAGTCACTTAACCATGATTGCCTCACATAAAGAGTTATCTCCAATCATCCTGATTGGAGATCTAGTCACTGGACCCAGATGACTCTGGAGGAGAAAGTGAGGTTCGTGGCTTAGCACAACACCTTCTCCCTCAGTTCCAATTCACTTGCTTGTTATGTCATCACCTCTTTGATGTCATGGTCCTCTTCAAGAAGAAAGAACAAACAGCAAATTGCAATTGTCAGATAAAGAAGTCAGGCTGGTCTCATCTCTACTTCATGAGGCAGTGCTAACTTTTAGTGATCATTGTTTTCTTTTTAAAAATTCATGAAGCATCCTTTTAATAATATGTGCTCCATATCTTCCCTTTTTGCTCATCAAGATATTTTCCTTCTCTATTTCTAAAGTTCTTCCTCCATTCTTGATGATTATTTAAAGGTCATTGATGACATGCTTTACACTCATTTCTACCCATTTTTCAATATCCTATGATATTGTTCATCTTGACCTCACTGGGGGCAGCTAGACTAAGTGTCTCCTCCCTTACCTTGAATTTTTCTTTTAGTTTTTGCAAGGCAATGGGTTTAAGTGACTTGCCCAAGGTCATACAGCTACTAAGTGTCTGAGGGCATATTTGTACTCAGGTCCTCCTGACTCCAGACTGGTGTTCTATCCACTGTGCCACCTAGCTTCCCCCCCTTACCTTGAATTTTGATTCTTTGTAAACCATTTTGGTGCTATTGTTGGTCCAAATTTCATCCTCTATGGAATATAAAAGAGAAGTAAAATGGGAGTGATTCATCCTTTTCACTACTGTCACAATCCAATAGTTTTCCCTCACTAGAATATAGCACATGAAGAAGGGAGCAATACGAATATGACTAGAAAGGAAAGATGGTATCAAATTGTGAAGGATCTTGCATTCTAAGAAAAGAAGTCTGAACTTGACTCAGTAAGCAACAGGGAGACACTAGGTTATTGAGGTTAGTGACCAAATCTACACTAGATCTATAAGAAAGAATGAAATGACCTAGCAGAGTTTTTTTTAGGTTCTTGCCAGGCAAATGGGGTTAAGTGACTTGCCCAAGGCCACATAGCTAGGTAATTATTAAGTTTCTGAGGCTGGATTTGAACTCATGTACTCCTGACTCTAGGGCCAGTGCTCTATTCACTGTGCTACCTAACCACCCCATCTAGCAAAGTTTTGAAGAACAGATTTGGGAAGGGAGAAACAGGAAGATTTATTCTTGGTCCATTGGGGTTTACTGAAGGTCTGAACCCTTGGTTTCTGGCAGTAGAATCCAAAGGATTGGCCATTTCACAAAATGCAAGAACAGATTAGGAATTTAGCTCCAACATCACCATCATTTCCCAATTCCCTACCATAGATAACACTTTTTCTTTCTGTAAGAGAACAATGCCTATGACCTCCAGATTTTATAGAGTCTTGAGGACCAAACTCAAGAGCTTGTATTTTTCAAGAATGCCAAGGGGCAGCACTGGAGAGTATCTATTATGAGACTTATTTGATCAAATCAGGATATTATGAGGATGTAAAAGATGGATGGGTGAAAGAAAAGTCTAGAAGCATGGAGATTAATTTGTGGCCATTCATCATGTCTCAAGGAGAAAGGATGACAGCTGGTGAGTTTCATCTTGGACAATATTTCTCATGTTCTCATTCTTATAGTCCACAGCTATCTTGGTTCAATTGATTCCTCTGCAGAAGAGAAAGTTTGTGGTGGTCTTAGGAGGCTTAGAGAATGTACAGCCAAATTTTGAACACAGGACTAGATACACAAGAATGACAACAGGAAGGGAAATGTGTCAACAAAAAGGTAAAAAATAGATCCAGCAAGTCAGTTTCTTTTAGTTATTATCTCCCTTCCCATTGGATTTCAGTGCCCCAGTATCTCTCTGGCATCTACAATGAAATGGGTATTACATTTAGTCTCAAAGGATTGGGTTCAAATTTGGCTCTGACAGTTACTACTACTTATGTGAAAGATTCTTGATTTTCTGGACCTCAGGTTTCTCCTATACCACCTGAGGAGACAATGAAAGCCTTTGAGGTTCTTTCCAGTTCTCAATCTCTTATCCTCAGATTACTTCCTCTTTGAGATCTTAAAAGTTGATAGGGTAGAGTGGAGAAAATATTTAAATCCTAATTCTGTTGCTCACATGACTTTAGACAAGTCACTTCTCTCTGGGTCTCTGTTTCTATCTTTGTAAAATGAGGATGTTAGACTTGATGACCTCTAGGGCCCGTCCAGCCAAATGTCTTTGACTTTACAATCCAACTATTTCCAGGTAGAAACTGCCCTGTCTTGACAATGAGTGGCTTAAAAAGATAGTCAAAAGTACATCAAGTAATCAAGCTATCAAGAAGTCATTATTTTGTAAATACTAGGTTCCAGGAATTTTGCAGACTTGGAGGTAAAAATAATGAAGAATGAAGCCATCCTTATACGTAAGAACCTTACATTCTATTGGGGATGAAAAGTGAAGTGCTAGGGATCAGACAGAGAGGTAGAGAGACTGAACTTGGGATCCCATTGTAGAGGGAACCCAGATAAGAAAATCCTCTCTCCAATGGAGGTAGGAACTTTCTTGACAACTTTTAGTCTTAGCAAATTTCCTACCAAACTGAATAGTTACCTGACTTAGCCAGAGTCACATAGCTAGATAGTTTTCTAGCCATTATACCACAATTATAAATATGACATGTTTAAAAAGTCTTAGGACCATTTTAAGCTATTGAAGCCTGGAAGGATTTGCATGAACTGATGCTGAGCAAGATGAGCAGAACCAGAAGAACATTGTACACACCCTAACAGCAACATGGGAGTGATGATAAACCTTAATGGACTTGCTCATGCCAACAGGGCAACAATAAGGCACAATTTGGGGGTTTCTGTTATGGAGAATGTCATCTGTATCCTTAGAAAGAAATGTAGAATTTGAACAAAGACCAAAGACTATTATCTTTAATTTTTTTAAAAAGTCTCATTATGTAATTCTGCTATATCTTATACTTTATGTTTCTTCCTTAAGATATGATTTCTCTCTCATCATACTCAACTTAGATCATTGAATACTATGGGAATTATGGAAAGACTAACAAACTCCCTCCTGTGAGGGGTAGAGGGAAGCAAGATTGGGGGATAAATTGTAAAACTCAAAATAAATAAATGAAACCTTTCTAAAATTAAAAAAGTCTAATCATCAAACCTTAATAGCTAAAATGACACTTTTGGGACAACCTCCCTTTATAGTTATTGGGCAGACAAAGGAAAAGTTTCCAGAGACAGGGTCCAACTTTTTTCCCCATTGACAAAAGCCATTGGTTGTTCCCCCCATCTACCAAAGTTCCATTTCCTGTTGATTACATATGGGCAATGTATTTTCATCTAGCATTAGGGACTGACAATCCATCATTCAAGTCATCAATTAGCTTGAAAAGCCTGAAATGTGCAAACTTTAGCTATCATTAGACTGTCTAGAAAGTCCCACACAGAACATGAGAGACTCACTAATTAGGAAGGTTGCTCTCACACATTTTAAAAAACTGGCTTCAGCAAATGAGAAGTAGGCAAAAAATATCAGGCTGCCACATTCATGACAGGTTTTTACTGGGAGAGCAATGAACAGAACCAAAGATCAACAAGCCCTGGTCTCCAGTGACCCAATTTGCAAGGAGCTATTTCCCTGACAGTTCAAACATTCCCCAAGATGATGTGCTTACCTTTAGCTGGCAATAAATGATCTTGGCATCTGGCTCCTATTAGCTCTAGAGCCTCCTAAATACTAGGAAAAAACCAAATCCCATTCTTCATTATGGTATCTTCAGTTCTCCAAGTCAACCTAACTAAAGACTGAGTAGGACCTATTAGAACAATATTGTTGCTATACTGGTACTATAGTACTACATCTATAGAAGATATCATTGCTATGTATATATTAGTACTACATCATTACTGGACTTAAGGAGATGGGATAAAAGAAGAGGAAAGGGATAGGGAGGAGGACATAGAAATTATTTCCAGTTATTGAAAGGGCTGTTATGTGCGAAGTTAAATACATTTTGATTGAGTCAAAAGGGCAGACATAGGAGCAGGACTAGGAGTGGGAGTTGAGGAGAGGTTGATTTCAAATATCCTAGCAAACAAGCCTGTGAAAGAGGGAAATGAAGTTCCTTGGGATAATTACATGTCAAAAATATCATCTACATGATACTGGCTTAAGCATCAATTGAATTGGATGACCTAGAATGGTAAAAAGAGTGGTTGATGTGTATCCAAAAAACATGGATGCAAATTCCGGCTCTCTGATACTCATGGTCCTCACCTATAAAAATGGGATTCCTGACACCTATAGTGATTGCATTACAAGATTATTTTAAATATCAAAAGAGATAATATATGTCAAAAAACCTTTGCAAATCATTAAGTACTATATAAAGGGGATTTGTGGTGATTATTATTCAACATCCACCAAACTTCCTTTGTCTTCAACAACTGAGAAGCTATAAAATCATTTCTAGGCTGTGAAATGATCATCTTATCATTTTGAGCATAATAATAGTAATTCCATTCCAGGTTTATTGAGAGAACCAAATGAAATAAGACATTCAAAGTGTTTTGCAAGTCTTAAAGAGGTAGAAAAATGATTATCATCATCATCATCATCATCATCATCATCATCATTACTGTTGTTACCTTGAATGCTGGTAAGGCTAGGAAGAAAAAGACACAGACATTTCCTGTTTTCCTGATCCATATCTAACCACTGGACCCAGATGACTCCAGAGGAGAAAGTAAGGGTGATGACTTAACATGGCACCTCTCATTCAAATCCAATTTACATGTTTGTCATGGAATCACCTCCTTGATGTCATGGTCTCAAAAAACAAAGGACAAATATCATCATCATCAGCTCTTCTAGAGAAAACTGGATGACCAGGTGTGAGGGATTTTCTAGAAGGGTTTCCAATGAGGAGGAAACTGAAGTTGAGGAACATGAGGCGACTATTTCGTAGTCCAAAAGTCATCAGGATCTGAATCCAAGTCTCTTTGGTTCCATTCAGGGATTTGCTGGTAAATTTTTTAAGCACTAGCTTTCCAAGAGGAAAAAAATTGCATGAAATATACTTTTAAGTTGAATCTCCATTATTTATATTTTTCTATTACCATAATTTTAGACAATTTTTTAAGAAATGAATCAAGTCCTGAATTGTAGGTTTTGCTGATTTTTGTAAATTTTTGCAAAGGTTCACACTGAAATTTTGCCAGTCAGTCAGGAGGAAGCTAGTTAACACCAGCTCCAGCAAAATCCTGTATATTATACTAAGTGACAGGCAAATATATGGTTTACAACCTCAAAATTGGAAGTCCAGAGGATTCTAATTTAATATTACCACTGTCTAATCATTTTTTTAAAAAGCACAACTGGTTTTTACTTTAGTCTGAAAGCATGAAATAGTGACACAACCTTCCAGGTCCCATGTCTCTGTGTCTCTCTGTCTCTCTCCCAAACAAAATGTATTTAACCTCTCACATAATAGCCCTTTCAAAAACTGGAAACAGTTTCTATGTCTCTGTCTCTCTGTCTCTGTTTTTTTCTCTCTCTTTGTCTCTCTCTCTCTCTCTCTCTCTCTCTCTCTCTCTCTCTCTCTCTCCCCCCCCCATCAAGGTGATTCACCTCCCTATGCCTCTCTTTCCTCATTTGTATGAGTTGTAGAAGATGACCTCTGAGGTTCTTCCAGCTATAAAGCTATAATTCAATGAATCTACCTTTCTAGTCTTCTTATATTTTGTTCCCCTCCATGGCTGTCAGCCACTGATCAATGAAAAAAATGTCCATACCTTCTTCCTCCAGGGAAGAATTCTTGTCTGTCTCGCTGGTTGCCCCATCATGATATGACCACAATATTGTATGACTCCAACTAGAGACCCTTCAACTCTGAGTTCATTTTCAGAGATCTGTAGCTCTTAGCAGACTCAACTAGACTGGCAACCCTTCCTATTCCATCTCTGCCATTGTGCTAGCTGCCCCTCATGTAGGCAGTATTTGACCATATAATCACTAGGTTTTGGTTTCTCTGGCTTCCTCAACCTACTGCAAGATACCCTTCCTAGTTCCTGCTCTCCCTAGGACTTTCTCCTCTAAGGATATCTACTTGTTTGGGGTTGAATATGTGTTGTGACAAGAGAATTTTCCTGTATTGATTTTGTGACAGCCCATCACATCATGATAAGGAGCTAGCAGAATTTCTCCAACATCAAACTTTAGCTCTAGTGACTAACTGGTTAGCTAAAAGAATTTCTGGTTCTATTTTATTACCTCAATTGACTTGAAATGAGAATGTTAATAACTAAATATAGCTCCAATGTTAATGTTTGGTCTGCAGATTTCAGATTTATCCCTAGTATTTTACTGACAAATTTATTATTTTACCAAATGTAGATCTTCCCCTTTGACTATCTATTCTTTGATGGGTTTATCTTTACATTTCCCCTTCTATTCTACAAAATTCCATTGTATCTGTCCTACTTTGTAATTTCAACCTCTATTTGTTGTTATTGATTTTGTTGTTACTGCTCTCTTTTGTTCAGTTGTTTCAATTGTGTCTGACACTTCTCACCTCATTTCAGGATTTTCTAGGCAGAAATACTGCCATTTCCTTCTCCAGTTTATTTTATAGATGAAGAAACTGAAACAACTTGACCAAGGTCACCAAGGTATCTGAGGTCAGATTTGAACTCAGAAAGATGAGTTTTCCCGACTCCAAGTCTGGTGCTCCATGGAGCCATCTGGCTGCCTGAATACAGGTTTTTTAAATGGTTCTTCAGATCCATTGGGTTTTATAGCCATGGTTCTGTGCTCATCATATGATAAATTAATTATTAATATGTCTCCATATGCTGATAAGTATGATTGACAGCAATACTTATTGATGAATCTTTGAACAATTTTATATCAATTCACACAAATGTATATCTGTGTGTGTGTATGTGCCAGAAAATGTGTGTTTATATATTCACATACATATGAATAGGCATGTATGCTGTGCATGGATTAAAATAGTATATATAATGTCTGCATGTCAATATTTTATTGTATTAGCATAAACTATATATACACACACATGTGTTTGTTTGTTACATGTACCTAATAATTTCCCATTAGATTCTAAAATCAATGAGGAAAGGCTCTGTTTTTGCCTCTCTTTGAATCACCAGAATTTTACTGAATAGAATTACTGACTGATGCCCTTCAAGTCTCCAATTTCCCTGACCTCATCATGCCTGGCTCTGTCAGCCACTGATCAATGAAAAAAATGTCCATGCCTTCTTCCTCCAGGGAAGAATACTTGTCTGTCTCACTGGCTGCCCCATCATAATATGACCACAATGTTGTATGACTCCAATCAGAGACCCTTCAATTCTGAGTTCATTTTCAGAGATCCATAGCTCTTAGCAGACCCAACCTGTCCCCCATGCCCATTGCTTCATTTCACTTCCTCTCCTCTATTGTAGTTTTCCTTTTCTACCTCTCTTTCCTGTCTCTTTTCTTGTTGGCCATGCAGAGAGAACATTATTCTGGCCAACCCTCACCCACCAAGCACAGAGCCAGCCCAGCTTCCTCTGGCTCTTTCCTTTATAGAGCTGCTGACACTGATGTAAGCTGCTCAGGTTTAGGTTCTCCTCACTCTCTGTTCCAGATGGTTAAAGGTCACAATAATACCTGTGTGTTAAGTTTTTGTTAGACTGGGTTCCAGATGGTTAAAGGTCACAATAACACCTGTGTGTTAAGTTTCTGTTAGACTGGCTGCTCAGGATGTGTTAGGTTCCTGCTGGCTAGCCTATCCTTACCCAGGCAAACATTGAAGGGGTGGGAGACAAGGATGGAAAGTTCTCCAAAATCTCCACCATCTCCTAGTACTCCCACACACAACAGTCCCTTACACCTGTGGGATCATCAAGTTCAACCAGGAACAGAAAAAAAACATGGACTTGAAGTTAGAGGATTCAGCTCTAATTCAGTCATTAGCATATTGACAGAACTTGGGAAAGGCCCTTTCATTTCCTCCCCTATAATAAATCACCTATAAATTGCTGTCCAGGCCTGAATCTATGACCTTGGACCAACAGAAATTGAGACCCAATTTTTAAGGGAAAAAATATCTAGATTTCACATCTAGGATGATGAATCCTTAAGTGTGAGAGTTCGACTAAAGAAGCCATTTAATAAAAAGACGTAAATATCTCCAGGTCAAATGTAGTCAACCATGGAAATTCGGTGGGGGGGGGGGGAGACAAGAAGGAGCAATAAGGACAATCAAAATGACAGGGATCATTTCTAAAATGCTTTAAATTGTAAAGCCCCTTATAGATGTCTTCACATTTGAGCCTCCCAACAACCCTCTGACTAAGAATCTATCATGACCATCATTTTATAGATGAGGAAACCAAAACTTACAAGACATATGACTTGTCCATGGTCATACAGTTAACCAATGCCCCATCTAGCTGATTCTCTCTCCCCAACAAAATCTCCAATCTAACTTTAAATTCTGCTCAACTAAATGGATCCCAGAGGAAACCACCTTAGAACAAAATTAACCCTAAGTGTTCTCATTATCCAACAGTTTCCTTGCTCACCACAGTCCACAGCTATTGTTGTGAGATATGGGAAGTTAATTCATGTCTCTATGCTTTTACCTATATCCTGACCCACTGGATATAATTTGTTCAAGATCATAGGGCTGATAAGCCATAGACTCATGATTCAAAATCAGGTTTTCAGAATGGTACTATGGGGCACCCTATATGGCACCCCATGTACCAGGCACCTACTAGTCATACACTTGAAACATGACTATGTTTCCTGAATAGATAAATAAAGGATCTGATCTGAAAACAATTTCTTTAGCTTGACTCCCTTTAAAAATGATTGTGATCAAATATGACAAAGTTATTGTGAGGGCAATGTCCTGAATGTAGGAACCCCTGAAGGACTACTGCCATGAAGCCAAACCAAGCACATCATAGCAAACTCAAAAGCAGAGAAGACAAGGGTTGGATATATAGCTGAAGACCAAAATGTGCCTTTATTTAGAGGACTTTGGCCACAATCTACTGCTGAGGGAGTACTAATGGGGGAAAAAAACAGGGATTCTTCAGAACATGGAATTGATTTATTCTTAAAGGTTAACAAAGAAATTGTCGATTTGTCCAGGTCAGGGAGTGGTCCCAATGCTACAAAGGAAAGGGTCTCAATGTAGACAGAAATGAGGAGACCACAGAGGGATGCACCAATATGGAAATGACCATCTTGGGAGAAGGGTTTGACAGCTAGAATAAATGATAATAAATAGCAATATGAAGGAGAAGTCTCCTTTGCCACTATTTTCCAGGATGTGTATTTTTATCTGACTATCATTCTGGAGCAGGACCTGCCTAAGTGAGGCTACTCTGGGCTAGGCAATACTATAATACTAAATGAGGTTAATTGGATAAGCTTTGAGCTTCTCTTCAAGTGCCCATCTAGATCCCACCACCACCAACCACTACTACCAACTGAAATGTCTTTGCTCCAAATGTGAGGGCTTTGCCTAGGGCCTTACTGACCCATTCCAAAAGCATTGAACCACCATGTACATTCTCAATAGAAATGGAACCATTTCAGCAATTTTCAGCCCAGGTGGAGTCTCTCCTTCAAAGATTCCTAATGGAGGTAGAAGATGAAGAGATGTGATGGGCAAAGATCCCTTGACCTTGAGGTAGAGTCTGCTGATGCTCACCACATCACCAAGTGATTTGGGAGAGGGATACTGAGGCTACTAGACAAGAATTTGGGCTGCCTTATGATGAGAAGGGACCTTTAAAAACAGACTAACCCTTTTCATTGTACAATCAAAATGTGTATGGCTATCCAGTATTGGTCAGAAGAAGGAAATAGCAAACTGTTGCAGTATGTTTTCCAAGGAAATTTCAAATGGAGTCACAAAGAGTCAGACAAGACTGAAATGACTAAGCAATCCATATTGGTCAGTTTGAAAGAAACCTGCAAATATGCCTCCTTCTCTCTTCAATTGGGAAATAGATGGCTAAATTATGACATTAGAATGAAATGAAAAATCACTCCACCATTAAGAAATTATGGAAGAAATTGATACACAGAAGTCTAAGAGTACTTGTATTATCTGAGACAAGAGGAGGTGAGCAGAAACACATGATTGATGGTATTGATGGACAAGAATTCTGATCAAGGAAATGACCAACATACAACTCCAGAAAACTGGCAATGAAGCATCTTTCTCACTTCTTGGAAGAAAAAGGAGAGATTATAGTTACAAAAATGGACACACATTTTTAAAATAGCCAACGTGTGTGTGTGTGTGTGTGTGTGTGTATCCATTCACTTCTCTCCATTCACACAACTTGGGTTCTGGTTGCAGTCCCATCAGCTTTTATCTGGACTATTTCAGTAACTTCCTAACTAGTCTCTTTGCCTCTAGTTCATCTTCCACACACTTACCAAAGCCTGGGTTCTGTTCACTTGCTTGGTAACACCAGGGCCAAATGCAAACACCACTATCAGGCCTTTTAAGTCCTTCACAACTGGCTCCAGTCCACCTTTTCTAGCTTCTTTGCCATCATGGCCCTACATAAACCCTATTGTCCTACCAAATTGTCCTTCAAGCTCTTTATAAATGTTAATTGTTGGGGAAGATAGAGGGTGCAGTGGATAGAGCATTAGCCCTGGAGTCAGGAAGACCTGAGTTTAAATCCAGCCTCAGACACCTAAAATAGTTACTTAGCTGGGTGACCTTGGGCAAGTCGCTTAACCCCATTGCCTTCAAAAATCAAAAAAAAAATTTAGTTGCTGCTATTGTCCCTCACGTCTTATTCCATCTCTCATTTCCATGCCTTTGCTCCAGCTGTTCTCCATACCTAGAATGCATTCTCTCATCACTTCTATCTCTTAGAATCTTTTCTTTCTTTCAAAGATTAACTCATGAAGCATCTCCTATGAGATTCCCCTATAAGATCTCTCTTAACCATGACTTATTACCTCAAAATACTTAGAAAATAATTTTGTTTATATTCATCTAGGTTGATATACTGTAAGCTCCTTCAGAAAGACCATCACTATTGCCCATGTACTCCTCTGGGCTTGGCACATTGTCTGGTACAAAATGAGCACTTGAGAAATGTTTGCTAATTTCATAATCTTTTGGCAAATTGGTAATCCTTAAGTGGTTAATGAATGAATAGCAACCTTCTCCTTCAGGCTCATAAGCACATCTTGCATCTGGTACTTTTAGGGGATGAAGGAAAGGGGGAAACAATGATTAAAATACAGAATGCCATGTAATAACCTCAAAGTATGCACACAGATGACATCAGGCAAACCTTGGGGTTGCTGACTATGACTTGACCTAGAACAGGAAAATCCCTCAGAGGTCAATTAAGGGGATTTCTATTCTGAGAAATCTAAATAGAAGATCTCAAGAAGCAACTGCAAACATACATGAAATAGCACAGAGCTAAGAGGCCTGGATTCCAATCCCACCTTCTGACCTCTACCAACTGGGTGATCCTAGGTCGCACACTTGATGTCTCTCAACCTCATTTTCCTCTTTTTGTCAAATGCAATCATAGCATCTACTTCAGAGGATCATATGAAATTTTATATTTGCAAAGTGTTTTGCAAATCTTTCAATGTGATTGAACTGCTAACTCTTGTTTTACTATTTTTATCATTATTATTGTTCTAAAAGCCTATCTGCATGGAAGGATTTCTTCTCAGCCAGGTTCTCCAGTCTTCTGAGACTGGATTCCCTCCTTTTTGATTAATATGAAAGCATCAGTTACTTATAATAGGGAGCTTCTGAGGATATACTACTCAGATGAAGGGAGAGAAATCCAAAGGACATAGGCAGGACAAGATAGTACCTAACAAGAAGGGAAGTTTCTTTCATGGGGCTCTCTCCTCATTTAGCAACAGGGTTGGAGTGCTGGAAGGGAACTGAGAGGTCATCTTGTTCTTTGTTTTTGTTGTTGGACAGTGATGTCTGACTCTTCTAGACATCATTTCTTATTTAAGTTACTGGTGCAATTTGCCATTCCCTTCTCCAGTTCTTCTTACAGATGAGAAAACTGAGTTAAACAGGGTTAAGTTGTTTATCCAGGGTCATACAACTAGGAGAATCTGAAAGCAGATTTAAATTCAGTCTTCCTGGCTCTCTATTCAATATGGCATCACCTAGCTGCTATTACTCCTCATTTTCCAGCCAAGAAAACTAAGGGCTAGCCTAATGCAGACCTTGGTGAGATATAGCATTACTAGGACTTCTCACAGTACTTGAAGAGAGGTAGCAGCATAAGGGCCAACCTGTCTTCAGAGCCCTTCATTCCGCTGCATCACACCCCAAATTGAGAGTTCCCTTGTCTCCGCTGGAAAGACTAAAGTAAGACCACTCATTTGCTTTGCTACAAGGACCAGTTTGACTTTGAGTTTGCAATTAAAGGAGTAATTAAGTCCTAGAAGATTTTTTTTCCCAAGAGTTCTATGTTAGCTCAATGACCTTTCCTTTCCTGATGGAAGAGAATCAGTGACTATAAAATTTCAGTGAGTGGTGCATTCCGGCAGTGGTAGGCCAATCACAAACGAATGTCAGCTGCAAATAGCACATCTAAGTCATCTGGAAACGGCATAATGTATGTCAATTGCAAACATCATATTGCTAAAGGGAGTTTGGAAGGGTAGTGAAGCCTGTCCAAGGGAGATTCCTCCATCCCATATGGTTATGTCTCTCATTATGTGTCCATTGCTACTGCTCTCCATGTGTCCCTGCCCAGGATGTTGCCTCATTAGGGAATGAAACAAATTAGCAGGATTAGACAGATGGGGGAACTGGACCATGGAGAACCCTTCCGTTCACGCAGTGACAATGAGTGCCAATGGGGAAGAGAACCATGGGCAGTAATAGAGATGGAGAAAATACGATTTCCTATAGAGCTTACAACTGTAAAGAAGGGACTCCATAAACAAGGGATTCTGAGAGGCAGATTAGATAAGTTTTAGAATAAATCTGATTAAAGTATTTTTCCCTTCTCCCAAAATCATCCTTTCCCCAGTTGCCCAAATGCAACAAGAATTCATCTATCCAGTTCCCAAAACTGATATTCAAGCTTATTTAATTTTTCTGAAACTCCACTTGGATCACATCACTCTCCTTCCTGTAAATCTTCAAGGAGACCCCATCTGACATTCAAGAAGATGCCCAAACTCCTTGGTTCAGCATTCAGTCACCCATGAAATCTCCCATGTGAATCCTCCTCTGCCTGTGACCTCTTATCTTCTTTCCTCCCTTCCTTTTTTCCTTCATTTCTTTGTTTCTCTTCTATCTTTTCTTGTCTTCTTGTGGGTGCTCTGTCCAAAGATCTAGTAAGATTTCTTAGAGTTTACAGGCCCCCAAATCAATCTAGCCCTCCTTGATTGGTCAGTAATGAGTTTCAGCTAAGCTCATTTGGTTATTGTTTGGACTCTGATTGTTTCAGTGAATATAAATAACAATTGTTTCTGTTTTAGCCAGAAATTCTGAGGGTCTTCCCTCCCAGATTGATTTCTTTTTGGACCCTGCAATAGAGGCTCTTTTGTTTTCCTTTCTTATCTGACTTAAACATGAGAAACCCTCCTAAGTTATTTTTTTTCTTTTTTGAAAGTGGTCATTCTTGATCTCTTTGCTTCATCTCTCTCTTGTGGAACCTCAATGACTGGGTGGGTGTTGCCTCAGTCAAACTATGACCTGGGAAAGACCTAGCTTTAAAAAGATGAGGTCTTGGGCGGCTAGGTGGCTTAGTGGATAAAGCACCGGCCTTGGAGTCAGGAGTACCTGGGTTCAAATCTGATCTCAGACACTTAATAATTACCTAGCTGTGTGGCCTTGGGCAAGCCACTTAACCCCATTTGCCTTGCAAAAAAAAAACCTAAAAAAAAATATGAGGTCTCTGGGTGTATCCAGGGTCATCTCCAGTCATCTTGATCCATATCTGGATTCTGGACCCAGATGATTCCAGAAGAGAAAATGAGGCTGGTGACTTTTCTCAGTCATGCCCTGACCCTCACTTAAATATATCTTACTTGCATGCCATGGCATCACTGCCATGATGTCATTGATTATTATCTTTTATAGTTGAAGAAGACCACAACATCATATGAATGATGGCATGACTTGCACATTATGTTGAGTCTAGTGAGAGGAGTGTTATGCAAAGGCATTCTTCTCACTACCTCTTCAGAACTGACTTCACCCCATGGCCTGATCTAATAGGAAAGAAAAATTCTGGTGATGGTCTGGATAGAGTGGGAAACCATGGGCTCTTGGGGTGGGGTCTTTCCCATGTTAATAAGGCAACACAGTTTTACTAGTAAAATAAGAAACCAGGACATGGACCAGGCATCTAGCCTGCCTGCAACCTCAGATCTTGATACAACCACAAGGATGACAGGTCCCCACCCCATGGCAGTGAAGCACCAGGGGACACTGCAGTTGCATGGGGTGCAAGGGATCCAGTTGATCCAAACAAAACCACATACCAGGCTGTTACTCCTCTCCCTGGCCAATGGCCTATCAAGAAGGCTACGTGAGGAGGAAGAGCTATTTCTTGGGGTTCAAGAGACAGACTCCTGACATACTACCCTGAGAGAGAGGCTCCAGGAAGAGCCTCCCACTTCATAAAAAGTTGTGTCAAAGGTTAACTTTCAATAGATAGCAAGGGAGCTGCTGTCATGGTCTTCTTCAAAAGCCAAGGACAAAGATTAACTCTACTGAAACAGCTTCTTATCATCTTACTCTGTGCGATGCAATTTTTATTGAGCGTAGATGCTCAGGAAAATACAAAGTTCAGATCAGACACAGTCCCTGTCCCCAAGGATCATACAATCTTATAAGGGACTAAAACTTCAACAGAGAAAATAATAATGTAAAATATTACATGATTAGGGGTGACCAACAAAGTATTCATACAAGATGATAAAAAAATGCACTGGATGGAGGGCACCCTAGAGTCAGGAAAACTCATTTCCCTAAATTCAAATTTGACCTTAGATACTCCCAAGCTGTGTGACCCTGGATTTCACTTTATCCTTTTTGTCTCAGTTTCTTCATCTGTAAAATGAACTGGAAAAAGAATGATAAACCACTGCAGTATTTCCATCAAAAAAAAACCCCAAATGGGGTCATGAAGAGTTAAATATTACTAAACTAAATGAATAACAACAAAGTAATCCTGAGGACACTGTGTATTATGGTACTACAAATGGCAGCCACTTCACTGAAATAGATGCTGAATGAATGAATGAATGAAACATTTACTATATGCCTACCATGTTTGTGCAAGTTGTCCAGGTATCAAATGAGATGCTATGCTTTAGGATGTCTTATCTTCTATGCTCTTTGTTCCCCACAATATCCAATACAGAGGTTGCCCTCAGAATCTTAGACTTAGATGTAGCTTCTAAAAGCTCTGCCCCACCTGAATTTGAAAACCTGCTGGCATAGCTCACAGTAGGAAATGGGAGGGGAGGGACCACTGCTCCAGCTGGCCCATCCAGCTCTGGAAAATTACATCTGCATCCAGCCTACTTCACATTGGTGCATTCTTCACCCAGCACCACACAACCCATTCATTTTGGGGAGGAGCTCACAGGTCCAGAGAGGTGACTCATCTAGTATCTCATG
This sequence comes from Macrotis lagotis, assembly GCF_037893015.1. NCBI lineage: Eukaryota > Metazoa > Chordata > Mammalia > Peramelemorphia > Peramelidae > Macrotis > Macrotis lagotis. Next base: position 19,837,610 of record NC_133660.1, on the reverse strand, counting down.
GCAAGCTATAGAAGTGGAAATCAAGTGCTTTTTGCAACACAGTAGACATTGGGTAAGTTTTCACTGATAAGTTGGATTCCATGTTAGTAGCCCTTCCTTTCTGTCCTGGGTGCCATGTAGAAGGTCAGCTCCTGGAAATCAGTCTGATCCCCAAGCTAACAAAATTGTATTTTAGGTCCTTTGTGTAACTTGAGAAGGTCACAGGTCATGGAGAAGAATACTATGACCCAGTGATTGGGAAAAATTCCTGGACTTAGGTAGAGAAGTAACACATAATTTTCAATAGGAGCAAGAGGAGGCAAAACTAGAGATGGGAAGGGAGAGATATACACTAAAAGCCAAACTAGTCTGTGACCAATGTAATTCACAGAAACCCAAGGAATTAAAAGAATTGGGTGACTTGGGTACCTGGCAGAATTGCAAAGCAAAGCAACCTGCCCAAGATTGTCTGAAACTATGATTATTCTGGTGAAGGGGATTCCTGGCAAAAAATAAAAACTTTCAAGCAGTACAAATGAAGGAATCCAAACAGATGTGTTGCTAACATTAAGCACACTTTGTCCAAACTCAAGTTGCTTCTAAAAGCTCTGTCCCACCTGAATTTGAAAACCTGCTGGCAGAGCTCACAGTAGGAGATGGGAGGGGGAAGAACCACTGATACAACTGGTCCATCTCTGGAAAAATACATTCCCATCCAACTTACTTCACATTCATGCATTCTTCACCCAACACCACACATTTGAGACCATCCCTGCCAACCCAAAGGTTGGCTATAGCAGTCAGAATCAAGAATCCCATATCACTCATCTTAGGTTTTGCTGATTGTTCTCACTTCTCTCCATAATCTTAGACTCACAGGATCTCAGAGTTGGCAAGTACATCCCAGACCAATAAGTCAACCTATACTGGAATTGGACAGAACTCTCTAATATCTAAAAATAAGTGTTTATTCAGTCTTGGATTGAAGCCTCCAATCTCCAGTGGTAGAGAGCTCTCTTCCTCCCAAGCTACCCCCATTGTAGAGCACTTTTCTTTATATTGAGAAGGCATCATCCTCCACACAACTTCAACCCACCACTCCTCATCTTTCCTCTTAAGTCAAGTAGAAAAAAAAATCTGTCCTCTTCTGAGAATCACATTCCTTCCAACACTTAAAGAATGCTATTATGTCCTCATACACACACTTTTCCCCAGGCAAAATGTTCATAATTCTTTTAACTAGTCCCTTCAAGTCACTCTTTTCCTGCCTACCCTCATCTTCCAGTTCTTCCTAAAATGTGGCACGAACCGAGCGCAGTCTATATACCAAACCACACATAGCTGACCAAGGCAGAGTAGAAGAGAAGTCTCACCCAGCTCCATCTCAATGCAGTCAAACATCACATTAGCATTTCTTCCACTCACTGCTGCCTCTCATTAAGCTTTCATAGCTGTTGGCTGTCTCAGTAAGTGGGTTTGTAGTACCTCAATTGGGTGTCTCCAATTATCGCAAAGGATGTTGTGAAATACCCCAAATATTTTCAAAACACAATTAATTTTAGGCTTTTTAACCTTTAAAATGTACATCTATGCTATATTTACAATTGAAGAAAATGGCTTTTGGAGGACTCTGGGGGAAGGGTTAAAAATAAATTGCAATAAACAATAGGCTGTCACTCAATTCCAGATACTTTGTAAATCACTGGTCTAGACTGTCAGTCAATAAGACAAGAGAAAACCGTCCTTGTCTAGTGAGCAGCAGACCTTTGTTTTGTTATTGTTGTGGGGATCCTTTTGGTTTTGTATCACCTTCATTTCTAAATATAACTCTGCCCACAAGCCACCTTTCATAACAGAATACAAAACAAAAGTAGTTCAGCAACCAAATCTAACAGTTTCTGCAATGTTCCATACCCAGAAGTCCCCCCAACCCCAAGCCTGACCTCTCCAAAGAAGAGATGAGAAAATATACCATTATAGTTTCTCATCTCTTCTTTGGAGACAAGATTGGTCACAAGAAGGGATAGAGAATAAGAAACGGACTTGATTTCACTGACATACAGACTCCAATAAGGAATCTCCTCCCAGTTCAGAGAGGCAGCTTCAAGTTTTAGAGCTTCTTCAGACCACTAAGAAGTGATTTTTCCCAAGATCATAGAGTCAGTGTATTTCAGAGGTGAAACCTTAACTCATTTTCCAATTCCAAGACCAAATATCCATTATGGAATACTGCATTTTTCTCCTATTGGTAATTATAACCCTACAGAATTCAGTTTTGTTTGGATTCATTTCTTTGATCTCAATTATTATAGTCCTCTTTTTTGTCTTTCTGGTTCTGATAATTTCACTCTTTGTTATATCATAATAACCTTCCCATGTTTCTCTATAGCCACCAGTTCTTATTAAAAAAGTAATATTCCATTATATTCATATATCCCAATTTGTTTTGTCATTTTTCTAATTGACGCACACCTACTTTTTAACAGGTTCTTTGATACCACCAAGAAAAGTCACTATAAATATTTTAAGGTAGTTAGATGGTTCAGTGAATAAGATGATGGGCCTGAAGTTAGGAAAAACTTTTCTTCCTGAGTTCAAATCTGTCCTCAAACACATTCTAACTGTGTCACCTTGGGCAGGGCAGTTAATCCTGTTTGCCTCAGTTCCTCCTCTATAAAATTAGTGGAAGAAGGAAATGACAAACCAGTCTAGTATATTTGCCAAGCAAAGTCCCAAAATGGGGTTGCAAAAAGTTGAGCATGACTGAAATGACTGAACAACAGCAATGAATACTTTGGTGTAACAAGAAATAGGCATTCCTTTTCTACTGTGATTGGCAGCAGGGAGGGAGAAAAGAAGGTCGGGGGATGATATTGGGAAATTGTGAGAAATGGAATGAAGCTCTAGGGCTGCAACTTTCACTGGGTCTGTCTCTCTCCAAGATGAGTCACTCCCACCATCTAATGGGATTTATCCCAAATGGTTTCCCTTCTTTCTGGTTTCTCTCACTGTCTGACTCATTTCTCCCTCAACCTATCATCACATTAGTATGTTATGGTTTCCCAGAAGGAGGGTGGCTGCTACAACTCATTATTTAGAGGGTCTAAGGGATAACCATTGTAGGTTGCTTGAGCCCCAACCAAGGCATTTATCACCAACAAAACAATCAAATAAACTTAACCAAAGCATTTCCTGAAATGCCAAACACAAAAGTTATACATGACATTCTACCCATATACTTGGATCACACTCTTCTGTCATTGGGAAGAATGGTCATTTCCACAACTCAAAGGCTGGTAAGGAAATACATGCGGCCAGGAGAACATAAAACGCTATAACTGTAAACTGATATTTTCTTTCTATTTTTCCTCTAATTCAATACCTAGTCTCTAGCTATTTTTTTTTGATAATCACCTGGCCAACCTCTGGTAAATTATACCTTGCAACCTCCATATTCCTGATTCATGAATGATTCTCCTGAATGAATATGCCAGAATATCCATAGTCGCGCTCTCTACTTTGCTTGATCTTCTCCAGACAACTCCTTACAAATCATCTTTCCCCTACACAGGTAGCGCCAAGTCACATAAAAATAAGCTCTGAAATGTGACCATATCCACTCTGCCACTTTTCTTAAATGGGGTTTGAATCTACTCTCCTATTACCCCATTTACCATTCCCATAACTTTCTGAACCAAAATGTCCTTCCCTGACCACTACTCTCCTCTGTATGTGCTCTCTCTCCCATTAGAATGAAATGGAGAAGAGAGACCCTCTTTGTTTTGTATCCCTAGGACTTAGCACAGTGATTGACCCATAGTATATATGTAACCAATAACATTTAGCCACTCATTTAATCTTCCATTCATTCATTCTGTCTCTGGAGTTGTCCATAAGAGTTCCTTGGTGAACTTGGCTTGCCTTGAATAGATACTTTCACTGCTAAACTAAACTGAGCATGAAATCTTAGGTAGAAGGAAGAGATGATCCACTGAGATTTTCTGATTCTTAACCATTCATCTGCTTAGTTGTATTTGCTCCCAGAATGAAACTTTAGTATCCATAACTCTTCCATTTAGACTTAGCTGATACCTTCAGTTGAATTAATGTTATGCTCTTTTAAGAAAGGAAATAACTTTCTCCCCTAAGATTGACAAAATGTCCTCCAACTCTGTTCCTTTGGCATTCTTCTCTTCCCCTCAGCAGCAAAAGACAGTAAAGAAAGACCTTCAGCCTTTCTTTAGCCAGCCCAATTTATCTAGAAAAAAGCCCCAGTTCACATAGATACAGAAAGTTATGGCTTTTCCCTGATACAATTCTGGAATTTGTTCTTTTACTTCTCTAGTTTCCCAATTCCTACTTGCAACCTCACCTGAAAATTTTCATCTCTTCTCACTATGCCATGATCAATGAAAGTAAAAGATAATTGATCCATCATCATGAAACAATTCATTTGTAGATGTTCCTATTTCCTCAGTTACTAGCTTCAAAGTTCTGTGATTTTTCATATGTAAATGACTCTTTGATGCACAACACAATAAAGCTGTCCCATTTTCAGTCTAAAATTCTATAGCCTGTAATATGCAAATAAGCTACTGCTGTCTCAGAATACTGAAGCAAACAACTCAGCAACTACTTGCCCAGAATACCAAGACAGACTTAAGTCACAGACAAGTGAACTCTCAAGGATACTCCCCCCCTTACAAGAATAAAGAGGGTGAAAATATTTAAGGGATTTTCTGAAAGTGTGTGTAAAATCACATTATCCCTCCAATTCCAGAAGCTTTAATGGATCACCATTTAATCTGGGATCAGGGCTTTAGAACTTGATCACAAAGTCTCTTCATACTGCACCCTCATCTCCTTCGCACAGCCCAAAGTCCATGTCTTTCTAATGGGGGGTATGGATATATTTAATTAATATTTATATAGTACTTGTTATATATCAGATACTGTACTAAACACTTCATAAATATTATCTCTTTTGATTCTCACAACAACACTGGAAGATAGGCACTATTATTATACTAATCCTATCACTGAAGAAACTGAGGCACACAAAGGTTAAATGACCTGACCAAGGTCACACAGTTAGTATCAGAGGCTGAAATAGACCTCCCTGAATCTAGGTAAGCATTCTATTCACTGTGCCACATAACTGAAGTATAGCTATATAGATTTATATGTGATATTATGACAGTATATCTTCTATCTCCCCATGACTTGAATTCACCCCTCCTCACTGCCATCTTAGAATCCTTCATTTCCTTAAAGTCACAGTTTCAGTGTTACTTTCTGAATGGCATTTCCTGATTCCCAAAGATATTAAAGCCTCCCTTACCAACACAAGACACCTTTTCTCTACCTGCTATATACCCAAAGAATGCCTTCAAGAAGGGTAGAGACTATATTTCTTTTGTCTTCTTATCTTTAGCACCTGCCACAGGTGCCAGCATATAGCAAGGGTTCAATAAATGCTTGATAAGCTTTCTTTCATATTTGACTTCCTGGGAGTCCACACTTAGGAGTGGAATCTCTTCATCAAAGCATATCAGCCTCTTAACCTGGTTACAGATTTCTTTCCAAGACAGATGATCCAACTACCAATGCCAACAACAGAATTTATAGGATCACAGATTTAGAGCTAAAAGGAACCTCAAAGGTCAATCATCTCATTATATAGATATGGAAACTGAGGCACAGAAAGAGTAAGTGACTTGTCAAGGTTATCCAGCTAGAAGTGTCTGGAATGATATTTGAGGCCAGGGCTTCCATAATCCAAGTCCAACACTCTACCGACTATTCCACACCATATCTTCTTGAGTGCTTCAGGCCTTCCCAGTTAAGCATACATTTGCAAAGCAGAAAATGTTCATAATTAATGGTTCTATCATGATATCAGCCATCCTCTTGGGTTTTCATTGCTCCATCAGGAAATAGAAATCCTGGGTAAAATATCTACTCTAACAGTTGCAGAAAATATGTATCTGTCTCAAAAGAAAGCAGAAATAGAAAAACACATTTAACAAGTGAGGTTATTAAATTCATCTCATTCAACAAATCCATTTCATTTGGCTATTGATTTCTTTTTTTATAGAGTTCTAGATGGCAGAGCCCTTAAATCATCCTTCTTTGGGTCCAATGACTCAAAAAGCTTTAAATCCACCTAACTGGACTATATATAAAAATATATAAACATACACATATGTGTAGTACAACTATGTACATACATACCACATAGTCATATTTTTTCACATGCATATATGTATGCATGAATTTGTAAGCACATAGACCTATGACTTCAACAAATCTTTAAATCCCTGTTTTAGTTTTCATTGTATAAGGGGAAAGAAACTAACTCCAATCCTGGGGGGTGGGGCAGGGACTGTACCTTATGCAATCTTTTTCTGTCTAATGCTGAGCTTGGCACTTAGCCTAGCTTGTGCTAAGTTCATGGTTTTGAGCTGAATAAATGAGTTTTTTTACCTTTTGGTCAGGTTTTCCTCTCCTTAGGGAATCACCCTCCATGCTGGGTTGCTACAGAAGGCCTTTCCTGATATTTCCTGCTAGGGTGGGGTGAGATCAGACAGTCTGCTCTCTTCCTAACTAATACAATCTCTCTTGTGACTTTTGTTTGGTTGAGTCTTCACTCAGAAAACGCCATAAATATTTTTCAAGTTACTCCAACTGATTCAGAGTCTTCCCTGTAAGGACAGCAAAAGTGTCCTCAGTGAGGTCTATTCTAAGAGACCTTAGCAGGTCAAGTCTCTTTCCAGAAGTGCCCCTTCTCTTAAAGAAGATGATTTCAATTTAATCCAACTCTGGAAGTATTCATTAACATCACCCTTGTTGTTGGTGTTCAGTCATTTTTTCAGTCATGTCTGATTCCTCATGACCTTATCTGCAGTTTTTTATCAAAGATATTGGAGTGGTTTGCATTTTCATATCCAACTCACTTTATGGATGAGGAAACTGAGACAGCAGGGTGAAGTAACTTGTCCAGGATCACACAGCTTGAAAGTGTCTGAGGTCAGATTTGAATTTAAGAAGAGCAGTCTTCCTTGACTCTAAGACTGGTACTCTACACACTATGGTGTCACCTAACTGCCTGTGTATAATAACGTAGATCAGACCAAAGAGGAAGTAGGATGTAATAGATAGAAAACTGACCTCAAGTTAGGGAAAACTGGGTTCAAGTCCTGTTGCAAGATCATACTGGTTGGAAATCTCTGGACAGCTCATGTAAATTCCCAGTGCCTTCAGGGACTTTCTAAGATTCTATTGGATGTAGAACCAAAGCTGATCTACTTAGGATAGAGGGAATTCCTCACCAGAACCTCCTTATACAGATGAAATCACTCAGGCCCAATCAGAGATAGAGAGAAGAGAGACAGAGCCAGAAACAGAGAGAGAGGAAATGGAAGAGAAAGGAAAGAAGAGAAGGGAGGAAGGAAGGAAGGAAGGAAGGAAGGAAGGAAGGAAGGAAGGAAGGAAGGAAGGAAGGAAGGAAGGAAGGAAGGAAGGGAGGGAGGGAGGGAGGGAGGGAGGAAGAAAGGAAGGGAGGGAGGAAGAAAGGAAGGGAGGGAGGGAGAAAGAGAAAAGCAGAAAAAGAAAGGAGAGGGAGGGGAGGGAAATATGGAAGGGAAGGAAGAGAAAAAAGAAAAAAGGAAGGAAGAAAAAGGGCAGGAAGAAAGGAGAGAAAAAGAATAGGAGTTGGGAGGGAAGGGAAAAGAGGAAAGAGAAAGAAAGAGAATAAAAAAGGCAAGAAGGAAAGAAATAAAGGAAAGAAAAAAAGAAGAAGAAGCCATATCTATAGTATAAAAACAAAAAAAGAAAAGAACTCTGATCTCAAGGAACTTTCAATATACAGGAGAAAAATAGTGCATGCCCAGATAAGCAAATGGTAAATGGAGACCACATAATTACACAGCAATTGCTAAAAACAAAAGGACCAGCAACCTCAGAGATAAGGGATGACCTTGTCTAGAAGGCAACATTTCAGTTGAGCAGTAGATCTGAAGAGATGGGAGGAAGGAGGTAGCCACTGTAGATAAAACAAAGGCAGATGGAGGCAGTGGATGGGACCCCATCACTGGGAATGTTTATGACTAAGCATCATTGCTTTTGTGACTACAAACAGCAGGCATAACATTGGGTTTGAGTCAATGCAATCCCACCTTCCCTTAAGCTGAATCCAAGAATGATCAGTGACAGGAAAGAGCAACAGATGGCTCATGCCACTTTTAAATCCTGCACCCCAACCCTGCTATCAGTCCTGCCTCTGCTCCCCACCCACTTCCCCATCCCCCAGAGCATTTGCCCATTTCTGAACACTTTCCAGCATCCAACCTATGCTTTAGGCATGCCTACCCTAGTTTCCAAGTCCAAATTCACTCTCAGCCCCATTTGTAAACCTCATCTGGCCTGGAAAGCTGCAGCCTGAATAGTGAGCTGTCAATCAGCTATGCCCTCCCTCTACACAGGTAGACCAGTAAAATTTAGTCCAATAAGAGGGTTTAGAATTACAGATAAATGCTCATTTTCCTATGACTCCAGGGAGCTTTATATCAGGAAGACTCAGGTCTTCCTAACGTTCAGAGAGGTTACCAAATAATGCCCACTGGCCACATGATGATGTAAGGCAAAGTACAAGAGCATAAATGCAGAGGTATAGTTAAGGCATCAGGAACTGAAAGCAGGCAACAAAGAATGAAATTTGATCCAGATCAGTTAACATGCATCTAGTGACCCAAAAGAGGATCACTCTCTCCTTGGTGCTGGAAAGCCAATCTTCAGATAAATAGAGCCCCTGTTGCCACAGTGAGGGAGAGAATAGGGTGCTCTCAGGAAACACGGGTAAGGAAATGGCACGAACCTGAGCTGAGGGGCAGAAGTGCTAAATGGCATGGTGCTTCCCTCAGATCATTCAATTTAACTCGATGGTATGGGTAAGGAAAAGGATATTGGAAGCCACAAGAATGAGGACAGTACATGGTAATGATGAAGGTACTCAAGGAACTAGAGAAAATTCCCTCAAATGTTTAAAAGGCTAGGATAGAAAGGTTGAAGTCCTGATCGAGATCAGGAGTACTCAGGAGTAAACTGACCCAGGGTAAATGGGTAATGTCATCACTGACTGCCTCAGTTTGCCTCCTCTTCAGCCCTGGGGAGAGGATGATTATCCATCTTGATAGGTTCTAATAGGGGTTCCAACTTCCTCAAAGGATTAGGAGTAAAAAGCTTGTAAAGTAGAATAATATCAGATTATTGAATGGTGACCTTCAATGCCAAACTAAATAATTTAGATTTTATGGAAAAGGAAATAGGAAATCTCAAAAGATCTTTGATCCAAAGAGTGAACTAACTGAAATGTTATTCAGGATTCATCAAATCAAAGATGAGAAGACTTCTAGGGACCATCAAGTCAAGCCTAATCAAGAACCATCCTCCATTGTCTACCTGCAAAGTGGACAACCATTGTTATTCAGACCTGTCTGACTCTTCATGATCCCATTTGGGATTTTCTTGGCAGAAATACTCGAGTGATTTGTCATTTCTTTCTCCAGCTCATTTTACAGATGAGGAAACTGAGGCAAATGGGGTTAAGTGACTTGACCAGGGTCATAGAACTAGTAAGTGTCTGGGGTCAATTTTGAACTCAGGTCTTCCTAACTTCAAGACCAATAGTCTATCCACTGTAGCATCAAAGTGAATATATCACCTTTGCTTCTAACTACTTCCCAAAGAAGCTTGTCTCCCTTTTGGAGAGCTAAGGATTCTAGTGTTTTGGGCATATGTTGAGTGAGGTAAGAGATTGATAAGAAATTGGAGGCAGTTCTCAGAAATCACATTCATAGGGGCCAGCATAGGGCAGTGGATAGAGCACCAGCCCTCGAGTCAGGAGGACCTGACTCAGACACTTAATGATTACCTAGCTGTGTGGCCTTGGGCAAGCCACTTAACCCCATTGCCTTGCAAAAAAAGAAGAAATCACATTCATTCCAGGAAGCAAGCAACTGAAAAATTTGGAACCAAAGTCTAGGGTTCACATTTTTGGGATGTCTTGGTTTAGTGCAGAGGCTGCCTTAATTCAGTCTAAAAAGAGATCTTGGGCTAAGCAAGAGAATCTGCTCCTTCAGAGGATTAAGACAGCTACAAAAATGGGCATATCTGGGAAAGACTGGAAATAACTCAGAGCCTCTAAAGAAATAACTGGGAGCTAAACAGGTTAATAAGGTATTTAAAGGGATTCTCAGTCCAAATCCCTACAAGTCGATTTTTCTAATCTGAACATTAAAAATTCCTTCAGGCAGTCAGAGAAACATAGGCGAGTGAGTTTTTTAGCCTAGAGGAATAGCGTGGATACTTGGAGTCAGAAGAGACTTGCATAAAAAGCAAAATGACCTTGTCTGTGTCATTTCTCCTCTCTGAGTCAGTTTCCCTATCTGTAAAGTGGGGATAACAAGATCTGTGATATCTCCTACAATGGGTTATCAAGAGGCATTTGTGACCCTTCAAATCCTACAGAAATGCTAGCTAAGAATATTTTTCAAAAAATGGTAAGATCATAGCAGGAACAGTTATTCTAATTCTTTTCCAATTTAGAATCTGGAAGCAACTCAGATTGATTGATAATGTGAGGCATCCAATCAAAGAAAGAGATCTAAGGGGTAGTGTTGAGTCCCTTTCCTGGACTCATGTTGAGTCCCAGTTCTGGATTCCCTCAATCTTCCCCAGGTAAGCATTGGAGGGAGGGGAGGCGACAGGGGAGGCGACAGGGGAGGCGACAGGGGAGGCGACAGGGGAGGCGACAGGGGAGGCGACAGGGGAGGCGACAGGGGAGGCGACAGGGGAGGCGACAGGGGAGGCGACAAGCTCTCCAAGTACTCCATTTATTCACCAGAATACAAGTGCTTAAATATCCTTCCCAGACCCTAATCCACTCCCACTCCCATGGCACTTAGCAAAACAAGGTTCTGATGCTCAAAGGCACCAGGTGATGACAATTTACAGTACACACACACACACACACACACACACACACACACACACACACCAGTCCCTAACAGGGCAATTCTCCCACTGAAGGTTATTACTGAAAATTATGTGAAAACAATTCTAAATGTGGGTGGGCAGAAGAAATGATGGTCAAATAATGAGTGTTAAGCAATAGGGCCACTAGAACTCCCCAAGGGTATGAGAGAACCTTAGCATATGAAGCACGTTTTTGTCCCAGAGAAAATGTCAGACAGATGTTAGTCCTCTGCTTTTTCTGATAAAGCAGAAAATACATTTGCACAAAGCAAGGTTATGAGTTTCCATTTTTGTGTGTCTTCCTTTCCCCCCAAGAAAGAGAGAAAATCAGCCACTTTCCCATTAAGTGTTTCTCTCATGAACCAGTGAGACCTAGAGTGAGTGAGTAAGTCTACTCTGATTTAAAATGCTGTGATTGTGTTTCTGGTTCAAGATGCAAACTCAGAGTGACATGAAATGGGTCTTCCTGTCAATTCCAGTTTCCCGCAACAAGAAATTTATATGTAACCCATAGCTTGGAACTGGAGCTTTGAGCCCCCCAAAACCAGGTTCAACTTTTGGGGGTCTCCTTTATCACCCTCTGCTCATCTTGAATTCATCCAAGCCTCCCAAGGAGCATCACTATATGATACCCCTCTATCTCCACTCAGTTTCCCTTGGGAACAGTGACATTTGACTCGTGTAGCTTTAAAAGCTATCAGGTCTTATGCAAGCATTCAGGCTAACAAAATATTCAACTAATATAGGCTGGGCTTACCTAAAACCCCATACATTCCTCATGACTTACAACAGTGCCTTGGGTAGGACTTTCTTAATAGAAGTAACTTGCCCTTTGCTAGGGAGTCAAGGAATTTCTTCAAGTGGACAAGTCCTGAAGTAGCTAGACAGTGTGGTGAGGTCTGGAGTCTGAGTTCAAATCTTGCTTTAACTACCTATAAATTGTGTGACCATGAATAGGTGACTTAATCTCTTACTTAATCTTAGTTTCCTTCTCTTTCATAATGTCATCTATCACCCAGGCTTGAGTACTTTATATAAAATATACCTACATACATGTATATTTATACACAAATACATTTCCTAGATTACATGTATACTGTTTTGCATAATACATTGTCTATATAATATAGGACAGATTTGCAAACCTTAAAGCATTATATAAACGCTAACTATTATAATGATGACTTGGACTATTGCCTTAGGGGCCTCACCAAGGGGCAAGGGTGTGGTTGAAGCACAAGGTTGAATTTCTCTTCCCCTTTCATAGTTCTCTTTTTCAGGAGCTCTTTCCCTTCTATGACTCTGTGTCCTGATATCTCTTGTTGAACCTTCCTCTTGGCCTGTGTCTCCCTGAAGGTCTCCCTATCTCTCCAGGACCAATCATCCCTCTCCTAGGAGGTGATATGGCCAGATGCATCCCCAGGTTCTTCTGTGAAGTATTGTGTCTAACCCTTCTCCACATATTTCTGAACTCAGCTTCCCTTTTAAAGGTGAAGCTTACATCTAATTAACTTGGCCAGTGAGCTGGCCTAGAATTCTGGTCAATGCCAAAACAAAAGTTCCTCCATTGAGGAACAAGAGATTTAAGGATTTACAGGTGGGGAACTTCTCAAATCTTCCACAGAGATACCTGCTAAAAGCACAATTGAGGCAAGCCTAAAAACCAAAAGAGTCAGATAGGTCGGAATAACAACAGTTATCCACTTTTCAGGTACATTATGGAAGATGGTTCTTGATTAGGCTGGACTCTATGGTCCCTTAGAGGTCCTCTCATCTTTGGTTTGATGAATCCTGAATAACATTTAAGTTAGTTCATTCTTTGGATCAAAGATCTTTAGAGATTTCCTATTTCCTTTTCCATAAAGTCTAAATTATTTATTTTGGCATTCGAGAGCACCAGGGCTTCCATGGTGCCCCTTCCATTAAACCATGCTGAATCACTTGCCTTGGAATTCCTACAGTGTCCATGAGAGCAAGTGGGGAAATGATGATGTGATAGAAAGATGTCAAGGGTGAAGACTGAGATGGAGTCCTGAATCCTCCCTGGGACCCTGAGCATATGTTGCTGGTTTCCTTGACTAGAAAATTGAGGTACCCAGCCCACTAAATATCTCATTGATCTAGGGTGAGAAAAGGGTTTTACACTCCTCCCAAAGCTCTGTAAGAACAGGTGTTGTCATGAGGTGCTTGGGAACATTGCCTCATCCATTAGACAAAGACTCCATCTTCCGCAGCCTGGCCTTCTCCATGGCATCACAGAGCTCCTCTGGATGGCTGACCTTGGATGACTTGTTCCTCCCAGTCTTCCCATCACAAGCATCCACTTAGAAATGGTCTTGCCCTTCCAGAGACAGGCTCTAGGCAGAAAAGAACTCTGGAGTAAAAATGGGGTACCTGCTAATAGGACTCAGTTCTCAACTTCTTCAACACCCCCAAAAGCTGAATCCAAACAGAGCAAATCTTTGCTTAGATAATTTGCATGGAATCTGGACAAGATGGGAGAGAAATCACCCTAAAGTCCAGGGCCAGCAGCTTCCCAACAGCCAGCCACCTGGTCCCCAAAGCCCAGCAATGCAACTGAAGTCTGTCAGACTGTCTTTAATCTCCATGTGCCAAAAGGTTCCCTTTGAGTCATTCTGGGAACACAGCCATCTCAGCTCAAGGACAGTCACTGTTCATGAAATTCCCTCCCTGAGGAGGAGAAATGGGTAATTAGCTTGAAAAGGGAGGCTAGAGTCAGACCACAGAGGGCTTTAAATGCCAAGCAAAGGAGAATGGATTTTATTCTAGTGGCAGGCAACAGAGAGCTCCTGAAGTTTTAAGGGCAGGGGGACATGAAAAGTGTACTTGAAAAAGTGCTAAGATCAAGACTTTGGAGATGATGAGGCTGAATCAGAGAAGAGGGAGACTTGAGGCAGGGAGGCCAAAAGGAAAATCCCTGGAATAATCCAGGTGAGGGATGGGAAGGGTCAGAAGTAAAGGGGTAGGGTGTAGTCACAAAGGAAGGGACAGATGTGAAATGGAAATCTCCAAGTATGGATTGAAGTGAACAGAGAGAAGGGTAGAAAAGATCCCTTAGAGAAGTTTTAACATTGTTTAGGTGAGTGGTAATAAGCATTGAGCTTCTATGGTGACAGAGGCATAACGATAGACTACTGTCCAGAGGGCATGCTTGTTGGCTGACCAATGCATAGAATAGCTTGGTGGCCAAACCCTCATCCCAGACCTTTATCTGCTTCCCACAGCACAGGGCAGAGGAAGCTGGGTCATATGTTATCTGGGTGATCTCTAGATTGGATAGTCTAAGCTCAAGAGACTTTGTCACTCCCCCTTCCCCCCCACAAAAGAAACTTGTTTCTAAGGTATTTTCATGATGTACTAAATGTTAAAACTTGTGGTCAGGTAGATCTGAGTTCAAATCTTTCCTCAGACCTTACTAGCTGTGTGCCCCAAACAAGTCTTGGAGACTCAATTTCTTTAACTCTAATAAAAATATCTAAACTGAGCATTTATATAGTGATTTAAGATTCCAAAAGTGTGTTACATATATTACCTCATTTATTCCTCACAACCACCCTGGGAGGTAGGTCTGTCAATGTTCCCACTTTACAGATGAGCAAAGTGAATCTGCTTTATGTTAGGTAACTTATCCAATATTAGTATTGTTCAGTTGTTTTTAGTCAAGTCCAAATCTTCACAATCCCTTTGGAGGGACAGGGTTCTCGATAAGGAGTGGTTTGTCATTTCCTTCTCTAACTCATTGGACAGAGGCAAACAGGGTGAGTGACTTGCCCAGGGTCACACAACTAGTAAATGTCTTGAGGTAGGGTTTGAATTCAAGACTTCCTGACTATAAGTCCAATACTTTCTTACCCCTACTCATAGGGTTGTGTTGAGAATCAGCTGAGAAAAGATACACACACAATGATCTACAAATCTCAAAATACTATTTCACTATTATTTATTCATATTATTAATATTACAGAAGGAAGTTATCCAAAGATCTGGTCCACATCATTTCATTAAAACCATAAAAATGTATACTATGTAAATATTAGCTATTCTTGATATTATTAGCCTTGGAAAGCATTGGGGGAGAAGCCCTTCACCTTTGGGTCTCAATTTATCCTCTGTAAGGGAGAGGGTCATATGAAAGGGTCTCCAATTCCCTCCCTTCCAGCTCCAATTCTCTGATCCTTTAGAGCAGACCCAAGAGGCCATCTTGTACCAGATCTAAGCCCCTTTCCTTATAACAGGGTGTCCTTGGTAAATGCATTCTGTTTCATTCTCACATTACAGCAACAGCATTTATATTGATCTATGTATGTTTATTTTACTATAAAAATCAAAGCGAGTGAATATAAAAATCCCCCCATGAAAATGTCAATATGACTGAGAAGGCCAATCAAAGAAAGCACTGCTTGCCCTTCCATGTCTCTATTCTCCTTTTCAATGATGCAAATGGGAAGAACAAACACATTAATTTGGTGAGATCTGAAAAGCCTCTGGGGACAGGCACAGAAGAACAAATGGCAGGGGCTTTAGAAGTTTCTGGACTTTCTCCCATTCAAATATCCAGTCATAACTTTGTATGAATGGGGTCTTTGAATCACAATAATAAGTTAAAAGATTTTTTGAATAAAAAATTGGAATAGATCATAATCCCATTGTTGGATGGGGCCCCAGAAGACTCAGATTTGATCTGGAAGGGGGTGGGGTGGGGTGGGAAGCATCTCCCTCTACAATACTTCTGACAGTCATCCTGCTTTTGCTCAAAAACCTCCAAGAACAGGGAACTCACTACTCACACCACCATCCAAATCAATATGAATGCATCATTTCATAGGTATTTATGTTAACCTAGCATGAAATCTAGGGCCCAGATGGACTCTCAGATCACCTCTATCAAGAATCACTCAAATGAGAATCATGACACATGTCTGAGATTGCTGTTAGCCTGTGCCATTTGCCAAAGGCAATGTAGCTCAGTTTCTTCTTGCTGCCCACTTCAGGACCCAACTCATTATCCATTTGTGGAGTCTATACTATTTATATGTACTCATGGACCTGCCCCTTCAGCTGCCCATCTAATGGCATCTCAGAATGTATTCTTCATTCACTTGGTTCTTCAACCAGATATTATTAGGGCAAACTCTTTTGAATGAATGTGCATTTCAATTAAGGGACCTCTACAATATTTGGAGACAGTGCAAATAACACAATATCCAGAATGGGAGCATTTGGGAGAAATCATCATTTCAGGGAATCCTTCTTCCATTGGAACTGTTCAATGACTACCCTCCATAATAAGGCAAAAAAATCTACCTTTGTGACTCATGAAGCACTATAGTGTTCAAAAAAATCAAGATTGCTGGTGATCCAAAGGGTTAGTAGAGGCATGTGATCATTATAAATTGACAGTAATATGTCCTCAGTGCTGAACTATGCCCATGATATGGAGGAAAAGATGTCATCAAGATGATCAGAGACTAGGCAGAGGCAAACCAATCTTGGAGAGGAAGCAAGGACTAACAGAAGACCAAGCAGCCCATACACAATGTGGAAGAGGCCACCTTCATTTGAGTGGCCTCATCCCAAAGGAAAGATGGGAGGAGATCTACAAAAGTTACCAAGGATGAGCAACTAAATCTTGATGAGTGGAAATCAGGAAAGATGATATGTTTTAATAGGCTTCCAATTGGCACTAATACTTCTCATACAAAAGACACACTCTCCCACCTCCATGTCTTGGAATGGTTTGTCCCTCATGCCTGAAACACCCACCCCGTTCATTTCCAACTCTGAAATACAAGCTCCTCTCCTGGTCTTTCTTAATATTCCCCCAACCCAAGTTATTAATGGTCTTGCTCTCTTGGAATTATACATATAGTTGGTTTATGTTTATGGATACATGAATATACTTGGTCATATTTCTTAAGGACTTACTACGTGTCAGTCAACAATTACGAATTAAGCCTCTACAATGAGAGACAGACAGACAGACTCAGTCCTTCCCTCCTACAAGTTTACAGGTTAATCTAAATCACTTGGCACATTCGAGATATATACAGTGTAAAAGGGAGGAGATCCCCAAAAGAAGATACATGGGAAAGGGCATGCCAAGAAAAGGCCTCCTCCACGGAGTACAATGGGAACTGAATCTTGAAGGAAGTTGGAGTCACTAGGAGATGAAGAGGGAGCATCCTCTATGGGGAATGGGAATAGTGAGTGCAAAGACATACAGATGTATGATGAGAGGGGAGGAATGGTATGTGAGGAACAGCAGTTAGGTCAATGTATCAAGATCCTAGCTTTTTGAGGAGGAGACTCATGTGGAAGAAAATTGGAAAGGTGCACAATAATTAGGTCAGGAAAAGCTTTGATGCCAGAAGAAAGCTTTCAGATTTATCCAAAGGGGAATCAGGGGCCACTAGAGTTTACTGAGCAGAGGAGTGAGTGACCAGGTAGATTGTGTATTTGGTAGCTGAGATGAAGACCTGTCCAGCCATGTTTCTTTTTGGTGTGGTCTTAGGGAGAACAATCCTCTCTACAAACCATACTGCTTATGAGCAAATTTTTCCAGAGACAGAAGGATATAAGTGCAAGTGCTTCTGAGGCATTGAAGAGAAACTTCTGTATACCTCCCCCCCCACCATGAGTTTGTGGCTAGCCTACCCTTTTCCCTGTATGGTTACATTTATGATGTAACTAATTTATGGTAACTATATCTCATTTATGGTTACATGTATAATTTTGTTTCTATCACACCTTTCAATTAAATACCTTTGTAAAATCTCATGGATATTCATTGGTGGCTCCAGTCATTGGGAACTAACAGGGAGGGGACCACACTAGAATGAAGGTTCCAGCTGAAGCATTAGAGAATGACCCATCCTATCCCTCAGGGATACTTCTAGAACTATAGGGAAGGAGGCAGGTAATCACCCTTCAGGAGGGTGAAACAAGGGTGAATTTGCCAGCATATTTATTCCCAGAGCTTGGAGTTATAATTTTTATTATTAGTACAATTACCACCACCACCACCACCACCACTACTACTATCACTGCAACTACTACTGCCAATTATCTACCTACCTAGCTAGCTAGCATTCATTTAGCCCTTCAAGGTTTACAAAGGATGCCAATGTCTCTAGGACATTGCTTCCAAACAAGAAGTGACAGGGTATGTATTGGGTGGAGAGAGTTGTTTTAAAATTCAGAGCAGAAGGGCGGCTAAGTGGCACAGTACATAGAGCACCAGCCCTGGAGTCAGGAGGACCTGAGTTCAAATCTGGTCTCAGACACTTAATAATTACCTACCTGTGTGACCTTGGGCAAGCCATTTAACCCCATTGCCTTACACAAAAACCTAAAAAAAATTTTTTTAAAGTCAGAGAGAGAGAGAAACACCAGCACATTATAATATGCCCATAGTAAAACAGCGGAGAAATCCTCTTGTTCTTGAACCTCAGTTCCTTCTTCTAGGATCCTGAAGTCACAAGATCTCATTTGTGATAGATTCCCAGCTCATCTTTCCAACACCTTCCACCAGGTTCATCAGCTTCAGTGTTCAGGGCTTCTACATTGTCATTTAAACTCCAATTAAAAAGTTCAAATTTGGAGTCAAATAAAGCAGTCAATGACCACTCCTTCCTCTCAAAATGAGGTGCACACCTATCTTATTTCCAACAGAGAGGTTCAGAGAGGAAGCAATGCTGTTATTCCATCAATGGCTGCATCCCTCTAGAGGCTTAAGTACCAACTGCCAGAATAAAGAAGACCCTACCCCCATCCCACTCCCCCAAGCCAGGGCCCAAGTGTGCCCAGGCAGTCCAGAACCATTAAAAGGTGATGTCATGACTTGCAGGTGAATTGGATTTAAGTGATTCAGGGCTGAGCAAAGTCACCAGCCTCATTCTGTCCTCCAGAGTTATCTAGATGGTTAGAATTCAACCAAGAACCAGCTGATCTCATCTTTTTAAAAAATATCCAGGGAAAAATGTACTTTAGTTTTATATAGAGGTTTGATTACTAGTCACTCCCAAAATCCACTGAACTCAGAGACAAAGAAAATCAGTTGATATTTCAATTATATATAAAGAAAAGTGTCCTAATTGTGGGTAACAGGGAAAGGTTGCAATAAGATATCATGAGAGACAGGAACCTCAGGCTACAGCTGACCTGAGGCTGCTGGATCATAGGCCTTCATGAAGCCATGAGGATGCTCAAAGGAACTCAGAAATCTTTCCTATCTCCACAATATACAACAGGCAGTTGAAGAGGCAGCATTGGCCCCAAATTAATATATGAAATGTATTTTTTCTTTATACACACACACACACACACACACACACACACACGTGTGTGTGTATATATATTTATATATAATATATAAAATATATTTATAAAATCTCATTTGAACCTCACAATGCTTCTGTAAGATAGGTACAAGTATTATTTCCATTTTATAGATGGGGAAACTGAGGCTGAGAGGAGGGAAATGATTTTCCCAGAATTTCAAAACTTGTATCTGCAAGTATTTGACCTCAGATTTCTCTGATTCCCTGTCTGGTATACTATCCACTGTGCCACTGAGCTGTCTCATTAATATTAAGAAAGAATGTCCACACCAGACCATGCCCTAGACTTAATTAGGGAATGTCTGTCAGTCTCAGACTGTTAAGCAAAAGGAACTCTCAATCCTAGATGGATACAGCTGCAAGTTAGAGGAGACTGAAATTCTGGCTCTGTCATTTCAAGCTGTGTGAAAACTCTCTGGACCTGTTTTCTCCCTGGTAAAATAGAAATAAAAGCATTTGCCCTTACAAGCTTCCAGAGTTACTAAGAAAAATCAAGTGTAATATCAAATGTATGTAAAAGCAGTGAGTTCATCTCATCTTTCTAGGCCCCACAGAGATCTGAGTAGGACTTTCTTTCCTTGCAAAGTCATTCCCAAAGAAGTGATTGACCTGGAACTAAGACATTTTCTCATGGAAGACAAAAGGTATTGTAGGTGTCCTTAGATGGGTGAGTGGAGAAGGAGCCAAAGTCCAAACAAACCCATACTGACTGGACCAGGTACCTATCACTAAGATGCCTTTTAGAAACCCAAAGACAAAAGGACAAAATTGAAGACCTGCAGTAAATGCTAAAATTATTTGGATATGAAATTGAGGACAGAGAACAAACACCCATCACCCAACAACTGAATATTTCATAAGATTCCTCCTGCTCAGAAGAGGGGACACAGGAGCTGAGCCTAGAAGGAAGCCAGGTGGAAGTGAGAAAGGAGTGGATCTCTCACACTATCTTATTTCTCCAGTCTTAAAAACCCTTCAGGTGAGCTAATCATACTTGCTAGCTATCAACCTCTATCTCCTCCTTTTATTAGCTAAAATACCTGTGAAAGCCATCAACATCAATGCTACTTCCTCTCCTCTCCCTAGTCCATTAACACCTGCAGTCTAGATCTCAGCCTCATCATTCAACTTTAGATGTTTTGTTCAAAATTACAAGTCATCATTTAATTGATAAATTAATACTTTTTTCTTCATTTTCATTCCTCTAGTTACCTAAGCACTCTTAGACTCTGATGATCACCCTAATTTTCAGTATGTGGGCTTAAGGCATGACCCTTAAGAAAGAACTCTAGCCCACAAAACCCAAAATATCTTGCAGTTTTTCAGTGATTAAAATTGATATTCCTTTGGGAAGAACACACTCAGGTAAGGGTATGATTCCTTATGTAGACAGAGAGAAAGGAGAGAGGAAGAGAGAAGGGGGGAAGGAAGGAAAGAAGGAAGGAAGGAAGGAAGGAAGGAAGGAAGGAAGGAAGGAAGGAAGGAAGGAAGGAGAGAGAGAGAAAGGAAAAAAGGAAGGAAGGAAGGAAGGAAGGAAGGAAGGAAGGAAGGAAGGAAGGAAGGAAGGAAGGAAGACAGGAAGGAAAGAAGGAGGAAGGAAGGAAAGGAAGGAGAGAGGAAGCGAAGGAGGAAGGAAGGAGTTACATTGCCTAACCAGAACTATCCAGTGGGTCTTGACTGCAGCAGCTACTACTACTCACCAACTGTTGTTTGCCCTTCATTCTAGAAGAGGACCATGACATCTGGAAGTTATGGGGTTCATCTCCAGTTGACCTGATCTATTTCTAACCACCGGATCTAGATAACTCTGGAGGAGAAAGTGAGGCTGGTGACTTTGTACAGCCCTGCCTCACTTAAATCAAATTCACTTACAAATCATGTCATCACCCTCCTGATGTCATGGTTGTCTTTGATAACAAAGCACACACAACAATTTTTCTGGATAGTATCCCTTCTCTGTTTTTTTTTAAATACCACTTTCTCTTTGTTCTCCTCCTACCCATGTGACTATTCCTTTTCAATCTCCTCTACTGGCTCTTCATCCAGATCATACCTATTAAGCTTCAGGGCTCCTCAGAATTTTATTCTTGGCCTCTTCTCTAAATATATGATCTCATTTGGTGGTCTCATCAGCTTTCACAGATTCAATGATCATTTCTATGCAGATAATATTAGGATGTATTTATTTCACTTTCAAACTTCTCTTCTGATTTCTAAGTCTCAAATTACCAAACATCAGTTAGACATCTCAGATTCAACAGGTCCAGAACAATTAATTGTTTTTGCCCCAAATCCCTCCCCTCTTCCTAACTCTCTTTTATGTCAAGGTTGCCAACATGCTCCTTGTCACTCAACCCTAAACTCACTATCAGCCTTGATACTTCTCTGCACTCACTCGAAATATTCAATCTGTCAAATCTTGTCATCTCTGTCTTTGCAATAATTTTTAATGTATGTCTTTTTTTCCCTTTAAACAGCTTCCACCCTCAATAAGTTCTTCATCAATTCATATCTGGACCCTTGAAAGATCCTACTGGTTGATCTCTCTAAAAGTTTCAAGTAGATAGGGTACTGACTAAAGTCAGTAGGACCTGAGTTCAAATCTGGCTTAGACACTTAATACCTAGCTGTGTAGTCTTGGGCAATTCACTTAACCCCATTTCCTTGTAAAATGAAATGAAATGAAATGTAAATAAATAAATAAATTGTTTGTTACTACTCCTGTTCACCCTATACTCATCTGCCAAAATGATTTTCCTAAGACCTGACTATGTTGACCCTCATTCAATAAATTTACATTTAGAATCAAATATAATGCAATCTGACTTTTCAAGTCCTTCACAACCTACTTTTTTTCAGTTTTCTTAAGCTTTGTTGCCCTTCACATTTTTTCAAACTAGTGACACTGAGTTTCTTGCTCTTCCTTGATTGCAAAAACCCCAATCTCCCAACTCCACATCTTTTCATTGACTATCCTCCAGGCCAGTAAAGAAGTCCATGCTCACTACTGCCTCCTGGCTCCCCTGTCTTCCTTCAAGATTCAAATCCACCTTTTCCAAGAGATCTCTCCCAGTCCTGCCCACAGCTCATTAGGACCCTCTGAGATTTCCTCCAGTTTTCTATATTCCTCCAAATGTATATATCCTAGAGATACAGAATCATTCATTTTAGTGCTAGTCATTCAAATGTGAATTATGGGGATTTCCTTCTTTCTTTGTATCCTTCACAACTAATGCAACTTCTTTTATATAGGTGCTTAATAAATGTTTATTGATAAGGAAATAAGCCCATCTGGCTAACATTTTGAGTGTGGGAATGGAGGTAATGTGAAATGAACTTTGAACCCTGACTGTACTAACCACCATTTATATAAGTGAGAGCATGTACTGGAGAGTATATGGTCCTGGAATGGAGGTAAAGGGAGTCAAGATGGAGTTTATATGCCAAGCAAACCCATGTTGGCTTGATGGATGTCTATTGTAGTCGTCTCTAATGACATCACCTTATGTTTCAATCAAATCAGATCTACATACCTGGGTACCAAAAGAACTGACTGCTGAGTCACCCTCAGTCGTAGCTGAAAGATCCTAGGGAATGACCATCTGGGTGCCCACCCACTGGAGAATGACTGAACTAATTATGGGATATGTTTGATGGGATGTTATAGTGCCTTAAATAGTCATGAATATGGTAACTGCAACAAACCCTGGGGATACTTATCTGAACTGATGAGAGCGAAGTGAGCAGAACCAAGAGAGTAATTGATATGAAGCTGCAATAATAGAAAACAACTTTGCTCAGAATTCTGATGTTTTTCAATGTACTGCATAAGCAAGACTTTATATATGATGACTCAGATAGTCCTCATGACAACCCATGATGTAGATGCAATTATTATCCTCATTTCAGAAATGAAGAAATTGAGTCTGAGAGAGATAAAGTGACCAGTTCACATTTACTTAGGCTGTAAATGACTGAAGTCATATTTGTACACATAGCTTCCTGTTTCCAGATTCAACAGTTCTGTACTGTGCCATCTGGCTGCCTTTATGAACACAAAATGTAGATACTATATAATATATATACACATATGTGTGTATGTATGATACATATCTATAGTTTAATGTGTATTGTCCTATATAATGTATGTATACACATATATTTATTTGCATTTGATATTGACCAACATGGAAGACTTGGTTTCTAAAGCAAAAATTATTAGAATTAAATAGGAAAGTAAATTATCTGTCTTGGAATTTGAAAAGAAAATTGCTCAAGCTGACATACAACATAGCTTTTGACCTACTCAGTGTCACAAGGTCAGATAAATTTATATTCTAAGATTCCACTGGGAAAGTTGGTCTGGAAACATTAAAAATTGTCCAGAATATATCCTGGAGACACAAACAGAAAGAATTCTGTAGAGAAGAAAAAGGAGTATTGATCTAAGGAAAATCATGTAGATCTACAGGAAACTCATTGATGAATTGATTATTTTGGAAGACATGCAAAGGAAACACATTTTTGGACATGAACAATATGGAAATTTGTTTTGCTTGTGTATGTGTGTATACACACACACACACACACGTGCATATTACAAGAATTTACTTTTCTTTTTACTCTTTCAATGGAAGATGTGGAGGTGAAAGAGAAAAGGGAAGAAAATAAATGCCTAATAGTTGAAAACCTGAAATTTAATTTTTAAAAAAGAGAAGGAACAGGACATTGATGATTGGGATGGCTGAGATAGTTCCTTAATGATCAAAAATGCTGAGAGGTTAAGCACTTAACTTTGCATCACTTTGCCTCTCTCAGTCAGGACAAATGGACTTGAAAAAATAGTGTATTGACAACTGTTTTCTTAACATCATATTCATTTCTACAAAAAGAAAAGGAGATTCAAGAAACCCAATTCTTGTGTACATATTAAATATTTCCTTATCACAACTTTTCTTAAAGTTTTTTTTTGGAATGTGTCCTGGATTTCCTTGGTGTCAGTCTTATGAAGATTATAGACTCCTCAGAATTATGTTTTAAAATTCATGGACTAAAAATTATAAGATGATGAAGGAAACCATTCATATAAAAAGATAGTTATTAAAAAATTTTAGACCACCTAGTTTCTAGTCCAAGGTAAATATTCTTGTATTATAATAAAGAAAAACATGTTCCATGATCATAGTTGATGTTATGGACCAGTGGTGTCAAACTCACAGAAAAGAGGCCACTAAACCATCCATAAAGATCCCTGTGGCAGCATAACAACTTAGGATACCTCACATTAACATGATCTATTTTAAATGTATTTTTATCTATTTTGCTAAATATTTTCCAATTGCAATGGGAGTGTTGTGGGTCTCTTGTTGGCAGCATGTTTGATAACTTTGTAGTAGCTAATAATCTGCTCTGATAATCTCTGATCCTGCCATGAAAAGGGAGGAGGTAGATGCTTCATTTTTCTCTTCTCTGAGTCTACCATTGATTTTTCAGCCACTCCGAATTTATCTTTTTTTTCTGGTGGTTTTTCCCCCTTGACATTGTTGTGGTTATTGTGCTGGTTCCATGATCATTTCTTCCACCATTTGGAGATTGAATTTCTCATTAAGACAATCCAATGATATATTAGCAGCTCTATTTTTGGTAGAGACAGACAGCAGACAGAAGCCAAGAAAGAAAGAAGTAATATGGAGATGGAAGAAAGGAAAGGAGAATAAAGAAGCAGAGGGAAGGGGAAGAAGGAAATTTGGGAGAAGGAAAAGGAGAAGAGGAGAAAACAGGAGAGAGAGAAAGGGTGGAAGAGAGAAAGAAAGAGGGAGAAGGAAAGAAAGAAGGGAGAGGATGAGAGGGAAAAGAGAAAGTAGAGGGAGAAGGAAGGAATGGGTGATATAGGAGAGGGCACAAGAACAGAGACAGAGAAGGAAGGAGGAGAGAAAGGAAGGAGTGAGAGGAGAAGAAAAGGAACTAGACTGAAAAGGGAGGAAGTGGGACAATACAGATGAGACAAGAAGGGAAAAAATGCAAAGGAAAGAGAAGTAGAGGAAAGGGAAGGGGATGGCAAAAACAGGAGAAGAAAAAATTAAGTGCAGGGAAGGAGACAGAGCACCAAAGATAGATGCATATAGACAGACAGGGGAAAAAAAAGAAGAGATGTGATAAGATGGGAAATGAAGAGGAGAGAAGAGAATCAGGAAGGAGAGAGGAAAGAAAAGGAGAGGGAATGGAAGGAAACAGTAGAAGAGGAAATAAGAATGGAGGAAAGGAGAAGAGCAAGGAAGACAAAGAGAAAGTTAAAGCCACAGATACAAAGACAAGAACAGATAAGACAAGATAAGAAATGAAGAGGAGAGAAGAAAGGAAAGGAGAGGGAAGGAAAGAACAGAGACAGAGACAGAGGGAGAGGGAGAGAGAGAAAACTCTAATAGGTGTTGAAATACCTGGAGTCCCCAGTCACTAATATATTATGTCTCCATGCCAAAGTCCTGATCAGTTGAACTAATACTTCCGCTATTTCCTCCTTCCACCCAAGAGTTCTAGGCACCACAAAGGACAAGAGAAATCCAGAATTCTAAGGCTAAGGAAGGAGGTAAACCAAGTATAAAGAAAATTTCTGCAATATTAATAATCTCTGGAATATCTATTGAGACTCAAATATTTTCAACCCAAAAAAAGACTTAATAAGAAAACAAACTGGTAATAGTGAGAGATAGAGATTGGGGAATGACTTTGGACAAATCACCCAGCATATGGCACACATCTGATGCTTCAACTGGCTACATGCCCATTTTTTTGCCTTTCCATAGTTAAAACATAGCTGAGTCCTACTAATATTTATGGGGAAAGTTTTTAAATAATTTTAAAAAACACATGAAAACCTCTAAAATTCTATGTAGATTTTCTTTAGACATTGACCTATGGAATAGCACAAATGATTCTATTTGTCTAAGGTGGTTGAGGTGGAAACAGATATAGCATTGAAAGGAATCACTAATAATCTCCATAAAATTGTCATAATCTGTGGATCATCTATCCTATGCTGTGAGTTACTACAGTGTCCCAAGATTTAAGTCACAGATTAGCCAATAGGCAAAAGATAGGTGTAAGATGAGTATGAATAGGCTATAATGTATTACCAAATCTTTCCTGGAGAAACAAAGAAAGAGGTGTTATTAGAGGCATATACAATGAAAAAAGAAGATGACTTCATCATACATCAAGGGAGATGACCAATGGACAAGACTATAAACCCTAAATCTATCGATGCATTCACATGAGACCTAGAAATTAGCTCCCAGAACAGAATTTATATGATGGGATGGACAAGAATAATACTTGATGGAAACATTTGCATGTAATTAGAGCTGCCTCATTGAAGGGAAGACTTTGATCAATAAGACTGAAAATCCATCAACATATCTATTTACCTACCTACCCTATTCTTTAATCCTTTGAAATCGATTACCCCAAAGTCTAGGGATACATCTAAGGCTATGCAGTTTATTGATACCTTCAGGATGCATTTGACTCTCCTTATAAAACATTGCTACAGAGATATCTTGATTTTTAAATGTGAAGATTAAAGTCTGCTCTCATCTCCCTGGGAAATACATTCATTTTGCTATTAAAGAAAAGTCCTTCTAGGGTATCATTTTTACCAAGTTGCTCAAACTTTATATATAGTTTCCATTTTTAAAGGGACAATCATTGCTCTTGTTCCTATTCATTTTAAATGGCTAGTCATAAAAATGATTTATCAGGTAATTTGGATAAGAGCTAAAAACAATAACAAGAAATACCAGGAAATGATGGGCATTTAAAGGTTTGGGGGCATCCGGTTTTCCTATAAGTCTACATTTAGTTTTTTTGAAGGCACGCAGGTACAGTTGGTATGGAGGCTCTTAATCTATCCTCCTCTTCCAAGAAATGATATCTTTGAGCAAATGCAAAGGATGGTTGTCTCTTCTACCTAGGGCTAGGAAAAGCTAAGGATGATTGGAATAAGTCCACCCAGTTGCCCCACAGAGCCTCTTTGTGATGGGAAAGAGACTAATTCAGATCTTAGGAGACTTTTCCCTAGCTCATGAATGTGGGAGGTGTTCCTTTGGGTGGTTGCCCATCACACTGCTAAGGAAGGTAAAAGTACATCAAAATATATTCACTGGGAATTGTTAGGAAGTACTTTTCTAGGAAAGATGAGTCACAGGGTCCCTTTCCCTAGATAAATTTCTGGGAGGCCAGTGGACAACAGAGTAGAAATATTCAGTTAAAGATGGTTTCTGGTCTGGCACTGTATTAAAGAAGCCATAAAATAGCAGGTAAATCTCCAAGGTGAATGGAGAATACAGCCAATGAAGAAGGGCAATTGAGCACAGCTAGCCAGGCACCCCTATGTTGAGGGGCACTGAAGTCCAAAAGAAGATCCAAAGGTTCCATTGAGACAAAGAAAAATGTCAAATGAGCATTCAGGCTGGAAATAATGGTGGAGAATCTCACCAGGCTAGGGCTAGAAGTGATGGACACTCCACCTGCATCTTTGCAAATGGATAATCACTGGAGGAAGCTTATATTCCAGGGACTCTCCACTGAGGGCATTCTTTTTTTATTTGATTTCCTATTATTGGAAAAATATTTTAATATTTTAATTACATTGGGAAAGCAGATATCAATGTTTTTAAAGGTGTCAAAAAAAGCAATCTTAGATTTTTTTCCCTATTTTCTGAGTGAGAGCTCCATGTTTGAAAAGCAAGGCATTCTCCCAAGCAAGGCTGGACATTTTTTGCTATAAGATTCTCTGACACAGGATCACAAAATCAATGGAAACCTCACAGTCTGCTCCAGGCTGCCTTTTCCCACTCATTTCACATGCATCCCATTCACATGGCTCTGCATTCCAGATGAACTGTCCCCACTTGCTGCTCCCCAAATTCCAACATGCCATCCTCTCTCTGTGTGGCCTTGCATGCTCCTCTTGCCTGGAATGCCATCCTTTCTCACACCTGCTTCATAATCCTTAGTTTCTTCCAAGACCTGACTCGGGTGTCTATTCCCTTGGAAGTTAATCCCTAATTGTTAATGTTCTGTGATCTATCTAATATATTTATTGGCAAAAGATGCCTTTCCTCTCCACCCATCAATGAAAAACAAATACCTTTTGAGGATAGGGTTCATTTGTTAGAGACATAAGAAAAATTAGGGATTGTATGTAGATCAGCCTAGATAATGATTGCTATCATGACTAGTATGAAATATCTTCTACTATCATAGATTTCTCTATCATTTGCTTGAAGCATATGCAGGCTATTGGGACAACTGGGACAATTTCAATGACTAGGGTTTCATCCTAACACCCAAGAACATATAATAAAGATTTTCCTTTGAGTCATAGATATATAAATATATCACTATGGAAAATGTCTGTTTTCTCCCCCTTCCATCATAAGTAATCAAAATTCCACTATCTTTTTTTCCAGTCTTCTAAATTTTTTTACCTTTTTTTCCAATAAACACCCCTGTGCCCAATACCTGTGACTTTCATTGGAATAGAGAACTCACTGTGAGGAAATTCCTTTCACCAACACCAACTGGCAACTAATCTCTAACTTACAGCCTTAGAGCACTATCTGTAGCACTAAAAAATTAAGTGATTTACCCTGTCATATCCCCAAGATATGCCTGGGAAGAGAAGAGATTTGAATACATGTTTGCCTAGCTCTTTTGATTGACTTCTATTACATTAGGCCACTTCTCATCTATATTTTCCCCAAATCATCTTGGTTTCATGTAATAAATATGCACATGAAATTTTAAATGTATATTTCAGCATTGAAATGCAGCAAAATCAAAACTTTTCAAAAATGTTGAAAACCATCTTTGTATATAGTTAGAAAAATACATTAATTAATAACCATAATGAAAAGAAAATCAGTAAAATCAAACCATCTTTCCCTACTGTTCAGCATAAAAAACATATTTGAGATCCACCCCAGAGCCTGTGTTGACAGACTGATTATTTGTTCAATGGAAAAATCACAAACACAAAGACTCTGTCTGGGGAAATGACCGTGCATTTCTCCATGTGTTTACAAAATGCAGACAATCAAGCTGCTTCTGTCCACACTGCTGCTCCTGTAATGTCCCTTTTATTAAGAATAATGTTCTTGGACACATGCTGGAAAATTCCTGCAGTATTTCTCCTGTTTTCCTAATATCACAAGGTCAACCCTTGGGACAAGGAAGGTGTTAAGGGCACAATAAAACACTGAATGCAGTAACTCTACATTCATGCATACATACATCTTAAGAGCATGAAAATAAGTCTAGGCATGTCCTTCCCATGTAAACTGGAAGAGCAGGATCCATCTATGTGGATTCCACTGCTAGTCTCTGTCTCCCACAAAATCATGGGCTTTTCTGGAGTCTATACTGCAATGTACAGCAGGTGGGGATTCAGTGGAAATAAATCGAAGGCATCTGAAGAAGCAGCAGTGAGGTGGAGCAATTTGATTTAGCTATTTTGATGTAAAAAGAGAAAAATAAGAAGGGGTGAAAGGGAGTTGAAGCACTTGTTTTTTACCAAACATGAATGAAGAGTCCCTTGCACAAAGCGAGACACCAAAAGGAAGTGATCATCTGATTTTTTTCTTAAACCCATTAAATTGGTTTGAATAGAAAGGAACTGATTCTTTTCAAATGGGGGCTCTCATTTTGCAGACCATGGTGAGGCAGTAACAGCAATCATCCTAATTAACTATTCCCTAGTCAAAAAAAAACTGCAACTAAAAGCAATCCTGGGCAACTCTTCCCTCTTCCCTGGAGGTTGGTTTCGTTTGGCTTGGTTTGGTTTTCCAGTGATCCAAGACAGCACCTGGTACCACCATTTGGAAAGCCTTGCCAGATTTTCTTCCCCTCTATTCACCATATATTGAGATCCACCTTCTTCCTAGTTCAGCTGACTACAATTCAACTGCATTACTTTCTTCCTACAATCAATTGATCAAGCCCATTAAAATGCACCCATGTTGTTTTGGGTTCACCAAAGCAGAAATTTTCTGTTAAAAAGCAAAAGAAACTTTTCTTAATTGATTCATTTGATCCTTTGCCAGAGGCACTACCTAAGAACGATATGACATCACAGGGCTTGGAAGCCCTGGCTGCCCACCCCAGTGCACCAATGTTAACCCAGACACTAGGTAAGGGCAGGGTTTAGCTTATGTGTCCCCTCATATTGTCTCGGTGGTATATTAGGGAGAGGGAAGGGAAGCGAGATTTCCAGGTCATTTTAGCAGCATTTTGCAGTATGCTGTAACTGTGCATTCACTTTGGCCAACAGCAGAGACCAGTTGCTCTAAGAAACCACAATTGTTTCTCTGAAGCACAAACAGAAAGTAGCATTTAAACAGATTCTACTCCTTTTTCCGCGTCCAGGAATGACACGAGAAATTTGCCCTAAAACATCCAGTGATTTCCTGGCAATCCGAAGGGATGCCACTTTGAATCTCATCGAGCAGGGGCCACTGACGTCACTGCCAGCAATGGCTGCCCTCCTATCCCCTCCCCACCATTCGTGGTAAATGATTCACAACAGGGTCTTCTTTGGGAAGAAGGAAAAGAGGCCTTTCCATGAACTAGGTGGCAGTGATGCCGGGGCTATTAAGCAGGCAGGTTTCCCATTCTAAAATCAGCACCAAGCCGCTGGCCAAGGTTCTGGGCTCGGCGTGAAGGCAGATCCCAGCGGGGGATTTTCCAGGCTTCACATCTATCAGCCCTATTGGGGAATCCCAGCGTCATTCAAATGTCTTCAGCACCAGCTCGGTAAACAGCTCCTGCCTACAGCCTGATTAAGTCACCATGAAACAAGTCCTGTTTTCCAAAGGAGAATTGGACACGGGGGGATTTCCCTCCTGGTCACTGAAGGGAACCAGGGAGACCCTGGCTAGCCCCAAGGCTCAGGCATCTCTTAACAACTGCCCGGAAACCTATGCCGAACAGAACAAGGCTCCGTGAGGTCTGCTAAATCAATGAACTTCACTCCAGCCCTAAAATTTGTAAAAGGTCTGGGCGAAAAAGCATTCGTCTCGAAAGTAGACATTGTGACGGGGTCTTTTGCCATCCGAGAAGGAATATTTTGGTGATTCTGTGGCCAGCCACTCCCCCCCCCAAAGTGGCAACGATCCCACAAACAAACCCCATATGGATGAACAAGCCCCAGACTAGATCTCTATGAAGCTGCCAAAACTGCCCACCTGTAAATAAACTCTCGCCACCCAAGCTCTGGAGCCTGCCGAAGGCTAGGCTAGTAGACCAGGCAGAGCCCTTTCGGTGGTCACATGTTCGCCTTGTGTCTGAAACTTCCCTGTGGCTCAGAGATGCCTAAGCTGAATTCACTTCGTCTTCCTGGGCACAGATCCTCGCTGGAGAGTTTCATAACAATTCTTAGAGCTCTTTGGGGTGTGGGTCATCACAGAATGAAACACATGGACACGCGCGCGCGCGCGCGCACACACACACACACACCTCCATTCTAGAGACACCAGGAGGGACTCGGCCCCAAGTCCATGGGGCAGAAGCGGGGCCCTTCTTCTCTTGGTCCCAATTCAGGGCCATCCAGGAAACGCCACGATGGCAACAGTTCCTGCCCACGGCCCTCACACAGACCAATTCCCAGCCCATCTCGCCTGACACCTGTAGCTCTCCTTCTAGGAGAACAAGGAAAGGAAAGCCTGCTGCCCTCACACCCACCTAGACACCCACACGAACTCGGAAGTCAAGTCACAGAGCGAGTCCCCCCCTCCCCAGGAGTCCCCCCGCCGGCACTCCTGCTGTCCCTCAGCACCAGGTCCTCTCCTACAGAGCAGTCTGGCCCGAGCCATGGATCAGACCCCAAGGAAGCTAGGATCTGAGCTGAGCCTTCAAGTTCCTTAGGGGGGGCACGCTCTACTTCTCGAACCCGTGCCAGGATCGGGAGGGAGTCCATGGGAACCCCACCACCACCACCAGTCTTCCCAGGCGGCCTCCTGCACTCACCACACCGCTCACACAGCAATCGGCCAACTTCCTTCCGGACTTTCCTGCCTGCGGGCAGTGGAGGCGAAGAAGCCTTGAACGCCGCGGGTAGCTGGGTACGTCCGCTGCTGGTATTGGCCTCCGGCTCCATGAAGAAGATGTAGGTGCGGTCCTCCCGCAGCCGCCTAGGCGTAGACGGAGGCCGCGGGTCCCCACAGGGCGCCGGGGAGGCCAAGCCCGGGGCTGGGCCCAGGTGCACGGTGACCAGAGCGTCACGGCTCAGCCCGCCCGTTTTGGCCGCCCACACGTGGCGTACCCGCAGCAGGTAGGGCGCTTCAGCATCCTCGCCGCCGCCCGGGCGGGGGCTGGGGGGCGGCGTGCCCTGGGCCCCCAGGGCGGGCGGCGGCCGGCGTGGTACCTGGCCCTCGATCACCACGCTGGCGCGCTGGGTCCGCTCCCGAATCGAGCCGGCGCCCCGCGGCGCCCACCAGCAGACCGCGCCCGGGGCCGCCGCCCCCGCCGCCACGGCCGAGGTCCGCAGCAGCAGCAGCGGCGGCAGCAGCAGCAGCAGCAGCGGCAGCAGCGCCCGCGGCCCCCGAGCCAGGGGGCAGGGGGGGGCCGGGGGAGGCGGGGCCGGGGGACCGGGGCTCGGCCTCGCCCGGGCCCCGGCCTCCGGCGACGTCGCCGCTGCCGCCGCCGCCCCCCCGCAGCAGGCGAGTCGGGGCCCGCGCCGACCCATGGGGAGGGCTGGCAGGCCGGGGGAGCCCGGACCGCACGGGCGCCGGAGCGCCCGGGGCCCCTCGCCTTCCCGCACGCTCTCCCGCACTCTCGGGAGCCTCCCGGCAGCCGCCGCTGCTCTCTCCGGCTCTCCTCTCGCCGGTCCTCTGGCTCTCCTCCTCCTCCTCCTCCTCCTCCTCTTCCTCCTCTCCTCCTCCCCTCCTCCTCCTCCTCCCCTCCTCCTTTCCCTCCTCCTCCTCCTCCTCCTCCTCCTCCTCCTCCTCCTCCTCCTCCTCCTCCTCCTCCTCCTCCTCCTCCTCCTCCTCTCCCTCCAACTTGCTCCTTTGCACTCCCCCTGCTCCGTAAGGACAGGGGGGCGGGGGAGAGGGCGGGGCTTGTTTGTGGAAGCCGAGGGGAGGGGCCGGCAGGGGAGGGAATCCCTAGTGCTGCTGCCCCAGACTTGGGGGGCCCCGGGGAGAGGGGAGGTGGAGTCTCTGGCTGCTCGGGCTGCTGGCACTTCCCAAGTCTTTGTGCGAAGGGAGGGATGCTGCTGCAGCAGAGCCAGGGCTCTGGGAGTCTGGGTGGGAGAGGGAGAGAAGCTGGGAGGCGGAGTCGTGGGCTGGGCAATCACTCCGGGGTGGGGGTGCCCTTGGGCATGAGAACGCTGCCCCCCCCCCCAGCCTTCACCTGACTTCCCTGAGCATTTGGCCTCAGCTCTCCCAAACCCCCACGGCTTAAACCACCCGGGGGTGGGGAAGGCAGGGCCCTGCTCCCCTCTGCCTGCCCCTTCGGAAATTCCATTCCATTTAATACTGTAAACTTTTCGGTAGGACCTGGCTCCATCACATCCAGGCTACAAAAAGCACACACTTGCAGTGCTCCAGGGGTCTCCTGGGTGATAAAGGAACAGAGAGAATAGCAAGAACAGACAGGAAAAGCAGTCTACAGCCACCAGCCTAGATGGGGGGGGGGGGGGGGGGGCTAAGAGCTGAAAGGCAAAGACAAGAAGAAAATCCCTTACTTTCAAAGAAACCAGTCCTGGCTGGAGGAGGTTACTGGAGAGTGTGGAATAGCTCTCCTTCAGATGAGCAGCCAGGGACAACTTTTCCAAACAATCCTTTCCCCTCTCCGATGCAGAGACTCTGATGTCAGACAGAATACTGGCTTTGACTCTTCTGCCATGCCTCCCTTGCCTCTTTGACCACATAGACCTACTAAAATACCAGCTTAATCTGCCTACAGCCTCACAGATCTGTGGCAATCCCAATGACTAGGCTAGACACTGCACTCCAGCTAATAGGCAAGCTTATTGTGGCAAAAAAAAATTGGTGCAAGCCACCTGAAATACCAACTTACCATGCAAACACTATCTATTTGCTGAAGTACACGCGTGGCTAATACCCCTGCAGTACCTGCTGAAATACTCCCTTGCCTTACTAAAACCTGGACATTTATGCTGAAATCTTATTTTGCTGTGCTAACAAATGAAGATGTCAGCGGCTGCAGGCAAGTGAAGATAGCAAGTGACCTTTGGCTCCAACCCGACAACATTTGTACCATTTTTATCCGACAAGTCATTTTCTCTGACCGGAAAAAAAAGTGTCGTGCTGGTTTTTTTTTTACCTAACAGCCTTTGGCTGACTCCTGCCTCCTCCAGTCCCCCCTCCCCCAAGGGAAAGGAGGTGGCAGCAACAAAATGGTCATCTCTGTCTTCCCAGCATCTTCCCAACAGGCTTTTCAAAGTGCCATACTGATGGCAAGAAGGGAAAATGTGGATATTTGAAAGAGGAAAATGAAAGCTTTGCTTCATTAATTAATTAAATGAATACTTCATTCAAGATAATGACTTAGTTAAGTCAGTCCCAAAATGGGTAGCAGGGTTGAACACCAGTAGATGCACTCCCAACCTAGGGTTCCACTATAGTTATCTAACTGGTTCTAGAAAAGTCTCATTTACATTAAATGAGAGTTTCCATTAAAGAATCAGACCTCTACCACTTGACATCACTTGCCTACCAGAAAACTCTGCCAGCATTGCCCTCAGAATTGAACTACTAAGAAGAGTTGCCTCTGCCAATGCCTTCTCCACAGAGTGTTCCTAGTTTCCTATTCTCCAAAATAGCTTTAAGATGTCACAGTATAACATCACCTAACTTAGAACTCAAAGAGGGACATTTTGCCTAGAGTGATATTAACATTTACCATTATGTTTGAGCAGTTTTGTTGCTTTTAGCCTATAAACAAGTAGAAAACAAAGGTTCTAACCAACAGCTTGGCGATGCTCTCAGCATCCTTGACCACAGGCCGGAAGGCCAACACGTAGCTGCCCTTGCGGATCTTTTCTTTTTTTTTAATTTATTTTTATTAAAGATATTATTTGAGTTTTACAATTTTCCCCCAATCTTGCTTCCCTCCCCCACCCACCCACAGAAAGCAATCTGTCAGTCTTTACTTTGTTTCCATGTTGTACCTTGATCCAAATTGGGTGTGATGAGAGAGAAATCATATCCTTAAAGAAGAGAAGTCTAAAAGGTAACAAGATCAGACAATAAGCTATCTGGTTTTTTCCTAAATTAAAGGGAATAGTCCTTGTACTTTGTTCAAACTCCACAGCTCCTTATCTGGATACAGGTGGCACTCTCCTTTGCAGACAGCCCAACATTGTTCCAGATTGTTGCACTGATGGAATGAGCAAGTCCTTCAAGGTTGAACATCACACCCATGTTGCTGTTAGGGTGTACGCTCTTTTCGGGTTCTGCTCATCTCACTCAGCATCAGTTCATGCAAATCTCTCCAGGGTTCCCTAAAATCCCATCCCTCCTGGTTTCTAATAGAACAATAGTGTTCCATGACATACATATACCACAGTTTGCTAATCCATTCCCCAAATGAAGGACATTTACTGGATTTCCAATTCTTTGCCACCACAAACAGGGCTGCTAAATTTTTGTACAAGTAATATTTTTACCCTTTTTCCTCATCTCTTCAGGGTATAGACCCAGTAGTGGTATTGCTGGGTCAAAGGGTATGCACATTTTGGTTGCCCTTTGGGCATAGTTCCAAATAGCTCTCCAGAAGGGTTGGATGAGTTCACAGCTCCACCAACACTGTAATAGTGTCCAAGATTTCCCACATCCCTTCCAACAATGACCATTATCCTTCCTGGTCATACTGGCCAATCTGAGAGGTGTGAGGTGGTACCTCAGAGAAGCTTTAATTTGCATTTCTCTAATAATTAATGATTTAGAGCATTTTTCAATATGGCTATGGATTGCTTTGATTTCCTCATCTGTAAATTGCCTTTGCATATCCTTTGACCATTTGTCAATTGGGGAATGGCTTTTAGTTTTAAAAATATGACTCAGTTCTCTGTATATTTAAGAAATGAGTTGGGGGCGGAGCCAAGATGGCGGAGAGAAGACAGGCACAGTTCTAAAGTCTCCTGATCTCTTCCCCATCTATCACATGAAACAAACCTCTTAAAAGAAATCCAAACCAGGAAACCCAGAAAGAAAAGCCAGGAGAGGAAAATCTACCTCAGGATTTGTCTCCCGTACCAGCAGGTGAGTCTGAGCTCCCAGGGAAGATCAGCCAGACCAACAGCTGAATCGGAACTGGGAGTCTGATGGCCCAAGAGCTGGACCTGCTGGATCAGTGGTGGGGCTGGACAAAGGGGGCTTGGGTCCACGGGGAAGCAGAGGTACTGGTGTTGGGGCTGTCCCCCTGGAGCTTGGGGAAGGGGCTGCGGGGAGAGGTCTGGGGCAGGAGAGCTGTGGACACCATCCCTGGGCTCCTCAGGTCTGAGAAACTCTGAGCCCATGCCTCCATTGCACTGAGGTCTCCTCCCAAACAAATGCAAATTATTTCTGCCTCAGGCCCAGGTGTGTGAGCAAAAGAACCAGCCCAGCTGAGGAATCACCTCAGGCCAGGGTAAAGCCCACCATTGATTGAAGGCAAAAGAATTCAATAATTCCAATTCCACCCCTCAAGCAAAGGGAGAAGGCCTGGCAACCAAGGTCACAGACACCCCAGAGAGGGCAACCATCACCTCCTACTGGCCAGCCAGAGAAACTGCACTCAGTAAAGCCTTTAGAGATCCCAAGCCCAGGTGAACCAGCCCCACACAACTCAAGGTCTTAGCATAACCAAGAAGGGTCAGCAGAAAGGTGGATCCATAGAAAAATTCCTGGAAGGGAAAGACCCCAACTCAGAGAGACCTGGAACCTCTGAGGAGAATACAATCTGGTCTCCAGCACAGAAAGACTTCCTTGAAGAAATAAGGAAGGAGTTTAAAAATCAACTGGGAAATTTTGGGGAGACAATTAATACCTTGCAAAATGAGAATAATTCTCTCAGATCCTCAAATGAGCAAATACAAAAAGAAATTAATTCTCTCAAAACCTCAATTGGTCAAATGGAAAGCTATTTCAAAAGAAGAATCGACCAATTGGAAAAGGTTAATGAAGAAAATTCCTCCCCCCAGAAAATAATGGAATCTACAGAAACTAATGACTCCACGAGACAGCAAGAGTCAGTTAAACAAAATCAAAAAATAGAAAAAATAGAAGCAAATGTGAAATACCTCATCAACAAAACCACTGACCTTGAGCATAGATCGAGGAGGGGAAACCTGAAAATTATAGGACTTCCTGAAAACATTGAAGAGAAAAAAAGCCTGTACTTAATATGACAGGATCTA
Organism: Macrotis lagotis; assembly: GCF_037893015.1. Taxonomy (NCBI): domain Eukaryota; kingdom Metazoa; phylum Chordata; class Mammalia; order Peramelemorphia; family Peramelidae; genus Macrotis; species Macrotis lagotis. Next base: position 19,799,819 of record NC_133660.1, on the reverse strand, counting down.
GTGATGGAAAACTGCCCTGACAGCATGGAATCAGAAGGCAAAGTAGTTAGTGAAAGAGTATATCGATCCCCACCAGAAAAAGATCCTAAAAGGAAAACACCAAGGAATGTTGTGGCCAAACTCCAAAACTATCAGATAAAAGAGAAAATCCTGCAAGCAGCCAGAAAGAAACAATTTAAATATCAAGGAGCCACAGTAAGGGTCACGCAGGACCTGGCTGCATCAACTTTAAGGGATCAAAGGGACTGGAACAAGATATTTCAAAGAGCACAGGAGCTTGGAATGCAGCCAAGAATCTACTTTCCTGCAAAGCTGAGCCTTCTTTCCCAGGGAAAAAGATGGACATTTAACGAAACAGAAGAATTCCAAAAATTTCTGATGAAAAGATCAGAGCTAAACAGAAAATCTGGGCATCAAACAGGAGGTTCAAGAGACACATGAAAAGGTAAAAAAAAGGGGGGGTAAAAGGAAAAAAATGCAATCCAGCAAATTGAAACTGGCTATATCCCAGCATGGGGGGGGGGGGGGGGGGTGGAGACACTCATAAATCCTGAGAATCCTGAGAAATGTAACTCTAACAGAGAGAATATACCTAGCCAGAAATGCTGGACATCCATGACCTATCCATGAGACTACTATCCAATGGGATGTAACTGGCTTTAACTACACCGGGGAGAAAGACTCTAATAACTCTCAGGAATTTGGACTCTATTCAACAGAATGTACTGAACTAGAAGGGTCAGACACTCAGAATTTTCTATGACTTAGATAGAATGATCTAAAAAAAATGCACTACCTCCCTAAAAAGGGGGACAGGAAAGAGACAGGAGGAGGGAGGGGATTAAATGGGACAAATCTCATTACACTAAGAGGTACAAAAAAACTATGGTAATAGAGGCGAAGAAGGCAGTAGAGGAGAAACACCTGAATCTTCTTCTCATCAGACTTGGCTTAAAGTCAACCTACACATACTCAGTTAACTTATAAAACATCTAATCTTTCAAGAAGTAAAAGGGGAAAAGGGGAGGGGGGACAGAGAAAGGGAAGGGCAATGGAGGAAATAAGGGGAAATAACAAAAGGAAGGGAAGGGAACAGGGAAAGGGGAAAGAAAGGGGAGGGAGTGATATAAGAGGGCAAACACACTGAAGGGGGTGGTATTCAAAAACAAAATACTGGGGAATACAGAAAAAAGGGGGGAAAGGGGGAAAAATACAAACAGAGGGAAGATAGCACAGAGGGCAATAAAGAATTAGTAATCATAACCTTGAATGTGAATGGGATGAACTCTCCCTTAAAATGTAAGCAAATAGCAGAGTGGATTAAAAACCAGAATCCTACAATATGCTGCTTACAAGAAACTCATTTGAAGCAGAGACATACATATAGAGTAAAGGTAAAACATTGGAGGAAAATATATTTTGCTTCAGCTGAAGTAAAAAAAAGCAGGGGTAGCAATCCTTATCTCAGACAAAGCAGCAGCAAAAATAGATAGCATTAAAAGAGATAAGGAAGGAAACTTTATCCTCCTAAAAGGTACCATAGCCAATAAAGTCATTTCAATATTGAATATATATGCACCCAGTGGAACAGCACCCAAATTCTTAGAGGAGAAGCTGAAAGAATTACAGGAAGACATAGACAGCAAAACTCTACTAGTAGGAGAACTCAATCTCCTGCTATCAGATCTAGATAAATCAAATCATAAAACAAACAAGAAAGAAATTAGGGAGGTAAATAGATTGTTAGAAAAATTAGATATGGTAGACTTATGGAGGAAACTGAATGGGGATAGGAAGGAATATACCTTTTTCTCTGCAGTACATGGAACTTATACAAAAATTGACCATGTACTAGGACATAAAAACCTAATGATCAACTGCAGAAAGGCAGAAATAGTGAATACATCTTTCTCAGATCACAATGCAGTAAAAGTCATATGCAATACAGGGTCAAGGAGATATAGACCCAGAGCAAATTGGAAACTGAATAACCTCATTAAAAAATGAGTGGACCAAAAAACAAATTATACAAAGAATTAACCATTTTATCCTAGATAATGATAATAATGAAACAACATACCAAAACCTATGGGATTCATTCAAAGCAACTCTCAGGGGATATATTATAGCTCTAAATGCTTATATGAATAAATTGGAGAAAGAAGAAATCAATGAACTAAACATGCAACTAAAAAAATTAGAGAAAGAACAAATCAAAAATCCCCAATCAAATACCAAATTAGAAATTTTAAAAATCAAAGGAGAAATTAATAAAATTGAAAGCAAAAAAACTATTGAATTAATAAATAAAACCAAAAGTTGGTATTATGAAAAAACCAATAAAATTGATAAACCTCTGGTCAATTTGATTAAAAAAAATAAAGAAGAAAACCAAATTGCTAGTATTATAAATGAAAAAGGTGAACTCACCACCAATAAGGAGGAAATTAAAGTAATAATTCAAAATTATTTTGCCCAGCTTTATGCCAATAAATTTGATAATCTAAGTGAAATGGATGAATATTTACAAAAATATAAGTTGCCCAGGTTAAATGAAGAAGAGATTAAATCCCTGAACAACCCTATCTCAGAAAAAGAAATTCAACAAGCCATTATTGAACTCCCTAAAAAAAATCTCCAGGGCCTGATGGATTCACAAGTGAATTCTACCAAACATTTAAGGAACAATTGGTTCCAATCCTATATAAACTCTTTGGAAAAATAGGGAAAGATGGAACTCTGCCTAACTCTTTCTATGAAACCAATATGGTACAGCTACCTAAACCAGGAAGAGTTAAAACAGAGAAAGAAAATTATAGACCTATTTCCCTCATGAATATAGATGCAAAAATCCTAAATAAAATCTTAGCAAAACGACTACAACAAGTCATCAAATACATTATGATCAAGTAGGATTTATTCCAGGAATGCAGGGTTGGTTCAATATTAGGAAAACTGTTAGTATACTCAATTATATCAATAACAAACCTATCAGAAACCCTATGATCATATCAATAGATGCTGAAAAAGCTTTTGACAAAATACAGCATCCATTCCTATTAAAAACACTAGAGAGTGTAGGAATAAATGGACTGTTCCTTAAAATAATGAGCAGTATCTATCTGAAACCATCAATAAGCATTATACTCAATGGGGAGAGGCTAGAGGCATTCCCAATGAGATCAGGGGTGAAACAAGGGTGCCCATTATCACCACTACTATTCAATATTGTATTAGAAATGTTAGCATCAGCAATTAGAGAAGAAAAAGAAATTAAAGGAATTAGAATTGGGAAGGAAGAGACAAAACTCATACTATTCACAGATTACATGATGGTCTACCTAGAGAATCCCAGGAAATCATCTAAAAAACTACTGGAAACAATTAGCAATTTTAGCAAAGTTGCAGGTTATAAAATAAACCCCCATAAATCCTCAACTTTCCTATATATGTCTAGCAAGAAACAGCAGGAAGAGCTAGAAAGAGAAATTCCATTCAAAGTAACCTCAGACAGTGTAAAATACTTGGGAGTCTATTTGCCAAGACAGACTCAGAATCTTTTTGAAAACAATTATAAAACACTTCTCACACAAATTAAATCAGATTTAAATAACTGGGCAAATATCAACAGCTCATGGATAGGGAGAGCTAATATAATAAAAATGACAATTCTACCAAAACTAAACTATCTGTTTAGTGCCCTACCAATCAAAATTCCAAAAAATTACTTTAATGAGCTAGAAAAAATTGTAAGTACATTCATATGGAGAAATAAAAAGTCAAGAATTGCCAGGAGCTTAATGAAAAAAAATGCAAACAAAGGTGGCTGAGCACTACCCCATCTAAAATTATATTATAAAGCATCAGTCATCAAAACTGTTTGGTATTGGCTAAGAAACAGAGTGGTGGACCAGTGGAATAGACTAGGTGTAAAAGCAGGAGAGGATTATAGTAATCTGCTGTTTGATAAACCCAAAGAGTCAGGCCACAGGGATAAAAACTCCCTCTTTGATAAAAACTGCTGGGATAATTGGAAGTTAGTATGGAAGAAACTAAGATTAGACCAACACCTCACACCCTTTACCAAGATAAGATCCAAATGGTTACAGGACATAGACATAAAAAACAATACTATAAGCAAATTAGAAGATCAAGGACTAGTCTACCTGTCAGATCTATGGAAAGGGGAACAGTTTATGACTAAGGAAGAGTTGGAGAACATCACTAAAAACCAATTAGATGATTTTGATTACATTAAATTAAAAAGCTTTTGCACAGGTAAAACCAATGTAATCAAGATAAAAAGAAAAGTAGTAAATTGGGAAACAATCTTTACAACTAATGATTCTGACAAAGGACTCATTTCTAAAATACATAGAGAACTGAGTCATATTTTTAAAAACAAAAAGTCATTCCCCAATTGACAAATAGTCAAAGGATATGCAAAGGCAATTTACAGATGAGGAGATCAAAGCAATCCATAGCCATATGAAAAAATGCTCTAAATCATTAATTATTAAAGAAATGCAAATTAAAGCTTCTCTGAGGTACCACCTCACACCTCTCAGATTGGCCAGTATGACCAGGAAGGATAATGATCATTGTTGCAAGGGATGTGGGAAATCTGGGACAGTATTACACTGTTGGTGGAGCTGTGAACTCATCCAACCCTTCTGGAGAGCTATTTGGAACTATGCCCAAAGGGCAACCAAAATTGTCATACCCTTTGACCCAGCAATACCACTACTGGGTCTATACCCTGAAGAGATGCAGAAAAAGGGTAAAAACATTACTTGTACAAAAATATTTATAGCAGCCCTGTTTGTGGTGGCAAAGAATTATAAATCCAGTAAATGTCCTTCAACTCGGGAATGGTTTAGCAAACTGTGGTATATGTATGTCATGGAATACTGTTGTTCTATTAGAAATCAGGAGGGACAGGATTTCAGGGAAACCTGGAGGGATTTGCATGAACTGATGCTGAGTGAGATGAGGCAGAACCAGAAAAACATTGTACACCCTAACCAGCAACATGGGAGTGATGTTCAACCTTGAAGGACTTGCTCATTCCATCAGCGCAACAATTGGGAACAATTTTTGGCTGTCTGCAAAAGAGAGTACCATCTATATCCAGATAAGGAGCTGTGGAGTTTGAACAAAGTACAATTCAGAAAAAAAAACCCAGATGTCTTATGGTTTGATCTGGTTACCTCTGAGAATTCTGTTCTCTTTAAGGATATGATTTCTCTCTCATCACACCCAATTTGGATCGAGGTACAACATGGAAACAAAGTAAAGACTGATGGAGTGCTATCTGTGGGGTGGGGGTGGGGGAAGGGAAGCAAGATTGGGGGAAAACTGTAAAACTCAAATAATATCTTTAATAAAAATTAAAAAAAAGAAATGAGTCCTTTGTCAGAATCATTAGTTGTAAAGATTGTTTCCCAATTTACTACATTTCTTTTGATCTTTGTTACACTGGTTTTATCTGTGCAAAACTTTTTAATTTAATGTAATTGAAATCATCTAATTGGTTTTTGGTGATGTTCTCCAACTCTTCCTTAGTCATAAACTGCTCCCCTTTCCATAGATCTGACAGGTAAACTAGTCCTTGATCTTCTAATTTACTTATAGTAATTTTTTTTTATGTCTATGTCCTGTAACCATTTGGATCTTATCTTAGTAAAGGGTAGAGTCTTTTCTGAAAAATAGTTTTCAAGGTCAGCAAATGACCAAGATGGCAGAGCAATTGTTTTCCATAAACTAAAAGTCTTATCACACACACTTGAATTGTGTATTAAACATAGAATAACAAAAACCAAATCCCCAAGCTAAGAAGAATAACAAAAATAACAAAACTCGTGAAGATAAAGACACAGGGGGGAAAAAGATAGACAATTGGAATATCAGGGCCTCCCACTCACCATTCCTAACCCATGGCCAGGACTCATACTGACTCAGTTGCAGATTTGTGTTGCAGCATCCAATTGTGGGCCTTACCCACTGTGCTTGCCACTATGACCCAGGAGAACTCCCCTAAACATCACCACATATGTGTGTACCCCCACACATAAGGGAGGACACTGGTTCGGTCCTAGCCAAAGGGCAGAAAAGGACAGAAGATGGTGGTACAGAACCAGCTAGGGAGCAGCCCTTGGAATCAAATTCAGGATATTACTAAGAAAGAGAAAAAAAGAGAGTAAATAGCTGATTTTGGGACACACAGTCAGAGGACTTGATATGGTTGAAGATCCAGTGGAGAAGAAGAAATGGACAGAAAGAGAACTGAGAGAACTGTATCATGAAAACCTAGAGTAGCAACAGAAGGGGAGAAGTATGTTGGACTTTGTCAAGTGGGGGCAGAGAGGGCCAAAAGGCTAAAGACTATAAGAGTTGGCAATTAAGAGTCATTGGGAGTGGGGGGTGGCTATGTAGGATAGAGCATTGACCCTGGAGTCGGGAGGACCTGAGTTCAAATCTGGTCTCAGACACTTAATAATTACCCGGCTGTGTGGCCTTGGACAAGGCACTTAACCCCACTGTCTTGTAAAAAAAACAAAAGTTCATTGGTAATGAGAGAAAGCAGCTTCAGTTGAATGATGAGGTGGCAGCTAGATTATAGAGACTTGAGAAGAGGAAGTGATGGTACCAAGTGTAGACAGATTTTTGTAGAAGTTTGGCAGAGAAACAGAAAAGAGGAATCAGATGCTGCCCTAGTGGAATCAAAGGCACTAATAAAGAATTATTTTCTTTTCAATATTAGGATATTTGGACATGTTTATAGGCAGATGAGACAAATAGAACATAAGGAAAGACTGAAGATTAGAGAAAGTGGGTGATATGTGGGGCAGTCTGCCAGAAAAATGGGAGGGAATGTGGACAAGGGCACGTGACTTAGGGATGATCTTGATGAGAAGAGTCAGGTCTTCATCAGAAACAGGTAAAAAATAGAGAAAATACTAGGGATTATTTTAAGAGATTGGGATTTCTTTTTTATTTCTTTTTATTTTATTTTTTTAGGTTTTTGCAAGGCAAATGGGGTTAAGTAGCTTGCCCAAGGCCACACAGACGGGTAATTATTAAGTGCCTAAAATCAGATTTGAACTCAGGTCCTCCTGACTCCAGGGCCAGTGCTCTGTCCACTGCACCACCTAGCCACTCCTGTGATTTCTTTTTAAAGGGAGAAGAGGGAGCACTTGGTAAATGGTCTCTGTTTTGTGAAATTAGATTTTATTTTTAATCTAATTGCATTTTATTTTCAAATCTGAATTCTTTTTCTCTTGTTATCCTCTTCTCATCCAATGAAAAGGCAAGAAAAATAAGACATATTACATATATATATATATATATATATATATATATATATATACAGTCATGAAAAATATTCCCTCATTAGCCTTGTTCTGGAAAGAAAAAGGAAAGAGACAAAGAAAGAAAATATACTTCAATTTGCTCTCTCAGGCCATCACTTTTCACTCTGGAGGTAGATAGCATATTTCTTCAGGAATCTTTAGAACTGCGGTAGGCTATTGTGTTAATCCAGATTCCAAAGTCTTTCAAAGTTGTTTATCTTCTCAGTATTGCTGTTTAAATTGTTCTCTTGGTTCTTCTCACTTTGCTTTGCATCAGTTCATACAAATCTTCCCTGGTCTTTATGAGACCATTCTCTTCAACATTTCTTATAGAACAACAGTATCCCATCACTTTTGTGTCATATCTTGTTCAGCCATTCCCCAATTGATTGGTTGGTTCTTGGTCTTTGTTGTTAATGATGACTAAAATGATATTACTATGCTGGAGATAAGCTACAGTGTATCTGACTGTGACTGATCAAACCAATATGAGCTCAGTATGCTCTACCACAGTACAGATACAAATATTTCATGTGAACACCTGGGGTGCTTGCTCTAAACTTATGCATCTCAACATTTCCTTTCAGCTGCTTCAATTCTACCTTGCTCTTAGAGCATAGCACCTTTTCTGATGAGGGCATGCCATGCTGGTTAGTCCTGTCCAGTATCACTTCTTCTGAACTACCCTCCACCCCCAACCCAGTGAGTGTTTGCCCTATGTAAGTTCTCCATAAAAAAGTCTTTTTAGCAAACTTATATTTGATACAATTGATAAATGGTCAAAGGACATCAAAAGACAATTTTCAAAGGAAGAAATTCAAGCTAAAAATTACCATACAAAACGCTCTGAATCACTAATAATTGGAGAAATGAAAATTAAAACAATCTCCTTATACCCATAAAATTAGCTAAGTTGAAAAAAATGGAAAATAAAGAATACCAGAGAGGCTATGTGACAGTATGTACTGTTGGAGCTGAACTTAGACAACTTATACCACAAGAAGCTGAATTCATCTGGAGAACAAATTGGAACTATGTCCAAAGGGCTATAAAAGTGGGAATACCCTTTAACCCAGAAATACTGCTATTCTGTCCAAACCATAAAGAAATCAAGTTAGAAAAAAAAGGACATATACAAATAAAAAATATTTATAGAAACTCTTTTGTGGTGGCAAACAATTGAAAATTAAGAGGAAGCTTAAACATTTGAATGGGTTTCCATTATAGCTTAGAAATTAGTCTTTTATTGGAGAAATTTGCTACAAATATTTTTCCCTGTTTCTCTTCTATTTTTTAGCTACATTGGTTTTCATAGAGCAAAAACACTTTTAGTTTAGTTACATATAATCAAAAATGATCCATTTTACTTTCTGTGAGTCTGTCTCTTGTCTGATCATTAATATAAATATGCCAAGTAATTTCTTCCATGTTTCACCAATTTATTTATGATTCCATCCTTTATATGTAAATCATGGGTTGGTTTTGAACTAATCTTGGCATATGGTGTGAGATGTTGGTCTATACCTAATTTCTTTTAAATACTTTCAAATTTTCTCAATAGTTTTGTTGAGTTCTTGTCCAATAGCTGGAATTTTTGGAGTTATCTATTACCAGGTTACTTTTGTAAGGTAAATAGAGCACCAGAAAAACTCATCTCCCTGAATTCAAATCAAGCCTCAGACACTTACTACCCATGTCACCCTGGACAAGTCATTTTACCCTTTTTCTCTCAGTGTCCTCACCTGTAAAATGAACTGAAGGTAGAAATGGCATACCATTCTATTATCTTTCTCAAGAAAACCCTAAAAAGGGTCAGAAAGGGTTGGATAAGACTAAAAGTAAAAACAAAGGTTGCTTTTCTCTGCATTGTGTACCTAATCTTTTCATCTGATCAACCTTTTTATCTCTTATCCTGTACCAAACTTTTTGACTCATAGCTTTATAGGTTTTGCTAAGGTTTGGTATTGCTTTGTAAGTACTACTGAGATTTGGCACTACTATGTCTCCTCATTTTTTTAAATTGAGTCACTTAATATTGTTGATCTTTTGTTTCTCCAGATGAATTTTGTAATTTTTTCCTAGCTCCTCAATGTAATCTTTTGGTGATTTCACTGGAATGGCATTGAATAAGTAAATAAATTTCATTTTAACATATAAAGAAGCATTTAGAGAAATAAATTTTTACCCGGATAACTGCTTTGAATACATTCCAAAAATTTCTGTGTGTTATTTCATTGTTGTATTTATGTTCATTTTTGTTTGTTTTGTTTTTGCAAGGCAATAGTGTTAAGTGACTTGCCCATGGTCACAGCTAAGTAACTCTTAAGTGTTTGAGGCTGGATTTGAATTCAAGTCTTCCTGACTCTGGGGCTGGTGCTCTATCCATTGCTCTGCCTAGCTACCCCCATCCTTATTTTTAATATATTGTTAATATGATTATGAGTTTTTTTCTATAATTTGTTCTATTTTCATTCACACACTCTCCAAAATTAAGTTATTTAGTTTCCAATTAGTTTTGAATATTTGCTCCAAAGGCCCTTTATTAAAGATAGACTTTTAGTATTGCATAATGATCAATAAAAGATGTATTTAATATATCTGCTTTCCTGCAGTTGTTTGTGAGATTTTTGTGACCTAACACATAACTTTGTGAAGGTGTCATGATAACTGAAAAAAGGATATATTCCTTTCTCTTCCCATCAATATTTTCTGGAGATCTATCAAATCTAACTTTCTAAAATTCCATACAGGTTCTTAACTTTTTTCTTATTTATTTTAAAATTCAACTTATCTCTGTCTGAGAGGGATACATTTAAATACTGTCGTGTTCTTCCTGTAATTAATTTAACTTCTCCTTTAAGAAGTTAAACACTATTCCATTTGATTAATGTACATATAGTATTGATATTAATTTATTACCTAGGGGATCTTTTAGCAAAATATAGTTTCCCTGCTTATCTCTTTTATTTAGATTTATTTTTGCTTTTGCTCTCCCTGAAATTATGATTGCTACTCCTGCCTTTTTTATTTAAGGTAAAACATAATCAATATTTCTTTGGTTTCTTCTTTTATCTCTTTATATATCTTTTCTGCTTCAAATGTGTTTCTATTATACAACATATTTTTCAATTCTAATTTCTAATCCATTCTGCTATCCTGTTTCTTTTTATCGGTAGATTAATTCCATTCACATTGTTAGTTATGATCATTAATTTTGTGCTTCCCTTAATCCTATCCTCTTATACTTTTCCTTCTCTTTTCCTCTATCTTTAAGAATGTGTTTGCTTCAGATTAATGCCTCCCTTAATCTACCTTCCCTTTCTCCAGTTTTTCTTTAACCTTTCCCCTCCAATTTTCCAGTTGCAGAAGATATATTTCTGTTCAGAACTGTAAGAGTATATTCTTTCCTTCTTTAATCAGTTCAAATGAGAATGAGATTCAAGTGTCACTCCCCACTCCTCCACTATTCTCTTCTTATTGAATAAACTCCTTTTTCCTTACTATATTTCTGTGAGATAATTTTTCCTACTCTTCCTTTTCTTTCCCCCATACCTTTGAGTATTCCTCCTCCATAATCTTTCCATTCTTCTTTCAAGATCACCAAAATATATGTCATTCCAAGGCCCTAAGCCTAATTAGACTTCCTCCAGGACCCCTGATGATGATAGTCCTGAGGGACAAAGTGTACCATCTTCCCATATCAGAACATAAATGGTTTGACCTTGTTTTATTCTCTCATGTCAGCATTACTCAGATTTATCTTTTTATACATCTTTTGTGTACTATGTTTATACTCCAAATTTTCTACTCAGCTCTGATCTTTTCACCAGAATACTCAAAAATTTTCTAATTTGGAAAAATATACCATTTTTCTCCCTGTGGAATTATACTCAGTTTGCTGAGTTGCTGGAGTTGTTCTTGGCTATAAACCTGGATCCTTTGCCTTACAGAAATCATATTGAAATTCTTCACTTTTTTTACAGTAGTGACTGCTAAATCTTGTGTGATCTTGACTGTGGCTTTGTAATATTTGAATTCTTTCTTTCTGTCTGCTTATGGTATTTTTTTCCTTGACTTGAGAGGTATGGATTCATGTTGTAATGTTCCTAGGAGTTTTCATTGTAAAGTTTCTTTCAAGAGATGACCGATGAATTCCTTAAATTTGCTTTGCCCTGTGGTTCTAAGAAATCTGGATAGTTTTCTTCTATGATTTCTTGAAATGTGATAACTAGGCTTTGGGTGTTCAACAATTCTTAAATAATCTCTCTTGGTCTGTTTTCCAAGTAAGGTAGAAGACATTTCATATTTTCTTCTATTTTTTCAGTCCTTTGACTTGAGTTATTTCTTGATGTCTCACAAACTCATTAGCTTTCATTTTTCCCATTTTAATTTTCAAGGAGTAATTTTCATCAGTACCTTTTTCCTAACCACTAATTCTCTTCTCATATCTTTATTCTGAAGCTCTCATTTCTTTCCTCATTTTTCACTCTACCACTCTCATTTGGTTTTAAAAATCATTTTAACTCTTTTTAATTCTTACTTTAACTCTCTAGGAATTCTTCTGGACTTGCCAAAGCTGTCTTTTTCTTTGAAATATTGCTTATAGATGTTCTTAAGTCATTCTCTCCTTTGTGTTTGTGACTCAAACTTCACTCTCACCCTAATAGGTCTTTAAGATCAGATTCTTTTTTATTTGCTTGCTCATTCTTCCAACTTTTTTTTGATTTTGGGTTTCATTTTTGTTCCCCTTCTACACACTTCTAGAAAGGATGCCTGATCTGAATTTCTGTCCACTAATGTCCTTCACATTAGTGAAGCTCAGGTGGGAAGCCTGAAAGCCTTTTTGGTACTCCCAAAGTGGTGTGACCTGAGCTAAGGAATGTTCTCTGTCCTCCTAATTTGAGTGTTTTGAGTTCCTAATTCAGGTTTGAGTCTTCTCAGCTTGTCTTTTTTTTTGCAAGGCAGTGTGGTTAAGTGACTTGCCCAAGATCATACAGCTAGGTAATTATTTAGTGTGTAAGATAAGATTTGAACTCAGGTCCTCCTGACTCCAAAGCTGGTGCTGTATCCACTTTGCCACCTAGCTGCCCCTTCAGCTTGTCTTCGGTTGAAAGTTTCAGCTTACTTCTACCAGACCCAACCATTATTAGCTTCTGCTGTGAGGCTTTATGAGTTCAGAGCAACTGAACTCCCATTTTGTCTAGGATTCTTGATCTGATTATGCCACTGTGGACTTCTTTATTGGGTTAGCAACTAAAACTGAGGCACTATTTTATCCTGGAATTAGAACCACAGAGCACAGCTTCCTTTCAGAACTTGTTCCTTTCCCTATACACTTCTAGGGATTCCCTCAGGACCACTTTTCTCTGATTCAGAACTGAGTGGTGGGGTGATACAGCACCCATTCCTGTACCCATTGTCTATTCAAGAATCCTTGGGGAATTCCTTTCTGCTTTAGTGCCTTCTTTTCTGAAACCCCAGTCTTAATACTGATGTCTAGTCCTTCTCTCAGACCTCAGGCATTGAACAGTTCCCTGATGCTTATCCTGGCTAGACCTCATTCCCAGGGTCACTCCTCTTCTGTCTCCCTAGGCTTCTCTGTGCTGGAAAAATGAGTCAATGCAAAATTGTTATAGCTTTTCTGATCAGAATTGAGTTTGGTACAAGGAGGTTTGCTGGGCAAGCTAGGCTGAAGTGTTCCCTCTTGCTCCACAATTTTGACTCTGGTCCCCAAATGGTCTCCCTTCTTATCAAAAAAAAAATGCGTGTTGGGGTGGCTAGGTGGTGCAGTGGATAGAGCACTGACCTTGGAGTCAGGAGTACCTGAGTTCAAATCTGACCTCAGACACTTAATAATTACCTAGCTATGTGGTCTTGGGCATACCACTTAACCCCATTGCCTTGAAAAAACTAAAAAAAATGTCCATGTCAAGACCCTTAGCTGTGATGATAAAGGAGGTGCTATAGGAGGTTTGAGGAGAGAAGAAAAGTTGACAATAACTCCTGAGGTGAGTGAAATAGAGAATAGGGAGGCTTAAAAGGATTATGTTGCAGTAATGAGGGCCTTCTTGAGATTAAATAGCACAAATGTGTTGTCTACCTAATCAGTTCAATAGTATTACTTTATTCACATCTGCTCTACAATATGTGAACATAGGAAGAGAAGGAGAACAGTAGGCATAATTCAGTACTGAGGTCTAGCAAGGTGTGGATAACAAAAGAACCGAGGGCAAGGAACTCCATGGGACATTGTAATGTAAAGTGTAATTCTTTCATTGAGACAGGATCAATTGAAATGACATATGTAAGCAGCTAGGTGACACATGGATAGAATGCTGGACCTGAAGTCAGAAAGAATACTGAGTTCAAATCTGGCCTCAGACCCTGGGAAAAACCCCATTTGCCTGATCTGCAAAAATGAGCTGAAAAAGAAAATGACAAATCACCAAATCTTTGCCAAGAAAAACTCAAATGGGGTCATGAAGAATTAGACACAGTTAAAAACAACTGAACATTAAAAACTGAAACAAGAACTCTTATAGCATGGAAAGCTACTGACATATGAAGGAATTGGAGGTCACTGTGAGGATGGAGAATAGGGTTGGAGAGGGCCAAAGGGAGGGATGGAATCAGAGAAGGTAATGCTCAACCAATCTGATGTGAGAGTTCTTGATTGTGAAAGTGGAACACTTGTGGGTGATGCCAGAATCTAGAATGTGACTATCATGGAACTGAGTAAATTAAATTTAGGGTGATGGGGGGAACATTCAAATGCATATTGAAGTCTCCTACTATAAGAAGAGTGGGAGAGGAAGGAGGTATTTACCAAGCACCTGTTATGAGCCAGTCATTGTGTGAAGCACTTTAAAAATGTGATCTAATTTGGTTTAGGGGTTTTTTTTTATTTTATAAAGGTTTTCTTTATTTTGAGTTGTACAATTTAAAACATCTCTGAGGTACCACCTCACACCTCTCAGTTTTGGAAGGGATGTGGGAAATCTGGGGTACATAATACATTGTTGGTGGAGCTGTGAACTCATCCAACCTTTCTGGAGAGAAATTTTGGTCTGCATCCAAAGGGCAACAAAAATGTGCACACCCTTTGATCCAGCAATGCCACTACTGAGTCTATACCCTAAAGAGATTATGAAAAAGGGTGAAAACATCACTTGTACAAAAATGTTCATAGCAGCCCTGTTTGTGGTGGGAAAGAAATGGAAACTGAGAGAATGTCCAACAATTGAGAAATGGCTTAACAAATTGTGGCATATGTAAGTAATGGAACACTATTGTTCTATTAGAAACAGGAAGGATGGGAACTCATGGAAGAGGATTTACATGATTTAATTTGGGTTTTTTTTTAGATTTTTACAAGGAAAATGGGGTTAAGTGGCTTGTCCAAGGCCACACAGCTAGGTAATTATTAAGTGTCTGAGACCAGATTTGAACCCAGGTACTTCTGACTCCAGGGCAGGTGCTTTAACCACTACGCCACCTAGCCACCCTATTTAATTTGTTTTTAACAACAATCCTGTGAGGTAGTTGCTGTTATTATTCTTATTTTATGTTAGGAAATTTAGGTAAACAGAGATTAAGTGACTTGTCCAAGGGCACATAACTAAGCATCTGAGGTCAAATTTGAACTCAGATCTTCCTGGCTCCACAGCATTCTTTGTCCACATCTGTGGAAGAGAGGAAGGTTGTGAGCAAGGTATTTAATTTCTAAGAAAGGATGAAGATTTAAAACTTCTTTTATGTTTTTCTTTCTTTCTCATGTTTTTCCCTTTAGTTCTAGTTCTTCTTTCACAGTTTGATTAATGTAGAAATATGTTAAACACAATTTTACACGTACATTCTATCTCAGATTGTTTGCTGCCATGGGGAGGGGTGGAAGAGAAGTAGAAAAATGTGGTATTCAAAAACTTGCAAAAGAATGAATGTTGAAACCTATCTGTGGTTGCAATTGGAAAATAAATAACTAAGGCCCTCCCCAAAATAAGAAAGGAGAAAGAATGACTTAGGAGCTAATTGATCATGACTAGTAGGATCTAGATTGGGTGTTGGATTTGAATCTAATGAAACCCAAAGATTGCCACATGATTGTGATAGAGGGAGAATCTGAAAATGGCAATGAAGATAAGGAGTACTCTGGCTCCTATTCTGGGACCAGAATTTGAAATGCAACTAATACTAGAAAGGTGGCCTGGTCAGAGAAGCAGTGTCATTCAGATGTAGCCCAGTTTCTGCAAGAGCCAGAAGAAGGAATCAGTATGAGAAAAAAGAAATCAAAGATGAAGGGAAGGTGAAGAGAGAAAGTAAAAGGAGTTTGAAAGAGAATGAGAGAGTATAATAAAGAGAACAAGACTGAGTATAAGCCTAATTTGACCTTGGACAACCCAACAGAGAAAGTCATAAAGAAAGAAGGAAAAACTAGTTAATATTCCCAGGAAGGCTAGGAGACATTTAAAAAGTTACGATAATAAAACATTTATGAACCAAAAATCCTTCTTGAAAAAGAGAAATTTTTCTTTTCTCTAGAGATCATGAAAAAAAAAGATCCCTCCATGCAAAATTGAAAGACAAATTCTAGCACATGACAGAAAATCTCCTCAATCAATCACTATTGATTAGAGAAAATGTGAATTAAAACAAGTCTGATGTACATTCTTACACCTATCACATTGGTTAATATGACAGAAAAGCAAAATGACAAACTTTGGACAGGATGTGAGAAAACTGGGATACTGATGCACTATTGGTGTTGTAAACTGATCCAACATTCTGGAGATCCATTTGGAACTATGCCCAAAGAGCTATAAAACTGTGCATACCCTTTGATCCAGCAATACCACTATTAGATCTGCATCCTGAAAACTTCAAAAAAATTGTACATTTGTACAATTTATTTCAGCTTTTTTGTGATGGAAAATTATAGGAAATTGAAAGGATGCCCATCAATTGAAAATGGCTGAACAAATTGTGGTATATGAATATAATGGAATACTGTTGTTTGATAAAAAATGATAAGCAGGATGGTTTCAGAAAAACCTGAAAAGATTTACATAAACTCATGCTGAGTGAAATGAACAGAATGAAAAGAACATTGTAAATAGCAACAGCAATATTATATGATAAACAATAGTTATTCTCAGCAAAACAATGATTCAAGACAGTCTTAATCCACATTGAAAATATTATCCACCTGTAGAGAAAGAACTCAAGGAATCAGAATACAGACTGAAACATATTATTTTTAATTCTATTTTACTTTCTTTTTTCTTTGGTTTGAGTTTTTCCCACAAAATGACTAATATGGAAATACATTTTACATGATTTCATATGTATAACCTTTATCAGTTTACCTTCCATCTAAGGGGGGGAGAGGAAAGAGAGAGGGAGGGAATTTAGAGCAAAAAATTAATGAATGTTAAAAATTCTTTTTATATATAGTTGAATAAAATAAAATGTTATTAAAATGAAATGTTATTAAAATGAAATAAAAATAAAGTACCCTAAAAATAAAATGCAAGTCTAATTGATAGCCACCATTCAATTAATTCCCTTTAACCTACAGAATCAAATGTGAAGCCCTCTATTTAGCATTCAAAGTTCTTCATTACCAGGATCCCTCCTAAACCATCTCAGTCTTTTTATACCTGACACCTAATCCACCAGTGACTTGGGCTTCTTTACTATTCCTTTCTAAAGCCACTCCATCTCCCAACTCTTAGCATTTTCACTGGAAGTCCTACAGGTCTGGAACTTTCTGCCTTCTCATTTCTATCTCTTAGCTTCCTTGATTTCCTTTAAGTCCTAGTGAAAATCCTACTTTCTACAAGAAACCTTTACCACTATCCCTTCAAGATAGTGCCTTATCTCTATTAATTATCTGCAATTTCATACATAAATGCACACACACAAAAATATATGTGTGTGTATGTATGTATGTATTCACATATACACCATATAATTTGAACTAGATGGTAACCAAGATATCCTCTAACTCGTAGATTCTATCATCCTTCAAAAATTGCTCTAAAAAAATAAAATAAAATAAAAATTGCTTTAAAGACAGATGAATTTGTTGTCATTGCTACTCACTTCTTGCACAGTGAGAGAAGACTATTCATGCATGGATATAAAGACAAGTTTCAGGGTGTTCTAATTAAGATTACATGGTAAGATAGTCTAAGATATCCATGATCTTCACATACTCTTCAAAAGCAACAACAGAGTTGTCTAAGTAAGGAAAAGAAATAGTTAACACCATAAGAAATCAAAACCAACTAAAATGAAAAATAAGCAATGATGGAAATCAGTAATTAAAATTTTAAAAAAAACTATAGACCAAGAGCCATTCCCTAAAAGATAATCAAAGATTATGAACAAATTATCCTCAAAAGAATGACAAACTATTAACATTCATATGAAGGATTGCTCCAAATTACTAATAATAAGTTAAAAAATTCAAAAGAGTTTTTACCTCATATCCAGAAAATTGGCAAAGATGATAAAGAGGGAGTAGTTAATGTTAGATAGTCTATAGGAAGACAGACCCATGAGTTAATTATTGGTGGAACTCTGAACTGGTCCAAATATTCTGGGAAAACATTTAGGATTTTTTAAAAAGCAATTAAAGTATTTAAAAACAAGTGACCCTAAGATTTCCCCCTAACTCCTGAGCATTTACCCCAAGGAAGGCCAAGAGAAAAGAAAGTTCCTACATGTACCAAAATATTCATTGACTTCTTTTTTCTGTTAGCAAAGAACTGTACACAAAGGCAGTGTCTACCAATGGCCTGGGAATGACTGGGTGGGGGGGAGCTGTTGTATGTGCATGTAAGCAAATAATACTGCTTCATAAGAAATGAGTACTCTGAGAAATTCTGAGAAATATGGGAAAACTTATCTGAACCGCTGCAGAGTGAAATGGAATCCAGAAAACAATATCAACAATGCCTACAATAATGTAAATGAGAGCACTAAAACAATTCTCATCACTGGAATCATAACAATCAATCTGAGTCTGAGGAAAGAGATGAGAAAATGTATCTCCTCCTATTCAATGGAGACATGGAGGACGAGATGTCAACGTTGCCTATTCTCTCAAACATGAACAATGTGTTGGTTTTGTTTCACTATGTTTTTATACAAGACGACTCATGGGTATAGTACCCAGGAATGATATGTACAGAAATGACTATTATGCAAAAGCAAAAAACTGAAATAAATACTTAAAAAAACAACAGGAATACTTCAGGACCCAGACCAAAGATGATGAGACCAAAAAATTGCAAAACATGCTGAGAGACATTTTCAATGCAAAAATGACTTATTTCAATAAATTAAGCAAGAACTATCAATGATCAAAAAATGACAAGAATCCACCAAAAGTTCTGAGAGATACTACTTCAGTTAAAGTTATTATATTAAAAAATTAAAATAGAAAATATAATAGAAAATATTTCAAAAGTGAGTAGATGTAATAAATTCAGCCTAATGGAGAAGTTGCAGAACATCCTAGTCAAATGGAAAATAGGCTTGCAAATTATCCAGTAACTGGAAAAACTACAAAACATGCTGATGAAGGGTGTCAAGATGCTGTTATATACAGAGGATTATTGACCTTCCAAAAAATTCAGGAAAACAATAAAATATTTTCCTTAAGGATATTGTTCCAAGAAAAATTCAGAATAAATAAAAACAGACAACAACAGAAAATTAGAAAGAGAACACAGGACTCCAAAAAAAAGAAAAATTCAAGATTCAACTTCAATGTTAATCAAAAAATGAAGAAAATTCAGCAGATTTCAAGAAGTAGAAGTGACACCTCAAGGGATACCAGTCAGAATGATGAATGGACTCAACAGTAAAAGACCAAGTTCAATTAGAGAAATTATAATGTGATATACACAAACTTAAGAAGCATGGTCAATGATCTCAAATTATAGGAAGAAAATTTTAGTATGCTGTAGGAAATATCATTGAATCCTAGTACTACAGTTGGAGTATTTGGTGGGGGGGTGTTTTCAGGTTTACAAAGAGCTTCTCTATTTTACAAATGGGAAAACTGAGGCTAGGGTATGGAAAAAACTTGATTTTTTTTTTAGATCATAGGATAAGAGTTCTTCCTATTTTTGATTTTTTTGTCTCCACCTCTGCTGCAAAGGAAGCAAGGTTTTGGGGGTTTTTTGTTTGTTTATTTATTTATATTATTACAATAATTTTTTTTATAAGAGTAACTATAACCCCCCCTCCAGAAAATGAGAAACCTCAAGAATAGTGAGAGAGAAAAAAATGTACTCCAGTCTGTGTTCAGATTCCAATGACTCTCTCTGGGGTGAGTTGTCTTCTTTATCATAAGTTCACCAGAGAAGTTGTTTCAATAATTTTCCCACAGTTGGCTGTATTGCTGGCTGTATTTCCCTTGTTGGAATATTTTTAAGAAACATTTGTACTTTTGACATTTTTCAGACAGACCTATGCATTACAAAGTAATCTTTGTAATTCTCCAAGCCAAAACAATAACTAAAATTATTCACATTTCTCAAATCAATGTAAACCAGTTCCTAACTAAATATGAGGCCCAGAAGAGTATTATATTGATGAAACATTTGAATGTATCTTAACCATATTTCTGAGAAGCAGAGAAATGAAGGCTTGGGAAACTTAGATGACAAGGAATAATCTTAATGGGAAATCATTATCTGACAAAAAGAAACATCTAGACTTGTTACACAATTTATAAAACAGAGGAATATTGCTTAATAGGTACATGTAAAACTAAATTAATAGCTCTAATAAGAAGAAGAAAATTTGGAACCAACTCTTATAAAGTGAATTTTTTTAAAAATAATATATATATATATATATGAAAGGCAAATATAATCATTGTAATTCTAAATCTAAATGAAATGAACTCTCTATTTAGAAAAGGGTTACATAATGTATCAAGGGCCAGAATCCAGCAACAGACTGATCATAAGGAGTGCATTTTATTATGAAAATGTAAATAAATTTAAATTGAGTGTCTGATCAAAAATTCACTTTATCTATTTTTAGCAAGTCCTCTCTTTGGTACTCTCTCTCTCTCTGTTCACTATTGCAGAGTTACATTGGTAACCTTTTTTCCTCAAAGTTCTCACAGTGCACCTAAAGTGTTTTCCCTCATGTTACTGACTTACTCCCACCTTCTGAACATGTTTTCCCCCATTTTTGGCACCAGTGACTGTCCACTCAGTTCTATTTATCAGTTAGTATCAATAGACTTTTTTATCAATAGACTTTTACAAAAGGATATTTTCTTTGAAGGTATAGCAAAAATGGAAGTTTCAACATTTCCTCCTAACTCTTTGGGAGAATTCCATTTGACCTTGGTCTCTGGGGGGGAGTAGGTTCATATTTGATTCAGTTTCTTCATTATGTTGGTCATAACATGCTCCCATTCAAATGTGGTATTGTGACCAGTTGAATAATTATCTCAGTTTCCACTGGGATAGGTCCCAAAGTTCACCTAATGGCTTGTTCCTCAAAACTTCAGTGCTGAACTACGGCAAAACACATGATGAATTTAGAGATTAAGATTCCTGGATTGTGAAGGGGCTTACTCTCTTTACCTCTGAAAACTTATGGGGTGATAGACTCCAGATCCATCTTCTTTACCTAAAATGAAATAAAAACAAATCTTATTGCAGGCAGAGACCTGAGGACTATACTCATAGGCCCATCTTTGCTCACCTAGGAAGGGAGAGCACTCATGATCACTCCCTTTAAATAACACTGGTATTTTCACTAAAATCCATTAAAGAAAAGAGACTAAACTAAAGAGAAAGGCCAAAGTGAACTTTTGAACACTTCCCCAGTTCTGGTTCTACAACTGAAGCCAATCAAAGAAGATGCTGCTGGGTAGCATAGCTAGTTCCAAATCTATGACATGTTCAGAAGTCCTGCATTACACATACTCATACTGCTTCCTGTGGGAAATTGCATAAGTGGCACTCTATGCTTTCTCATAAGGATTGGACTTGCTAACCAGTCAATTCCCTGTTACACAGTTACAAAAAGTGAGCTTGGCACTGATGATACTAGACAAAATTGAATTAAAATCAAACAGTGCTAAAAGAGATAAGCAAAAACATTATATTATGTTTTAAGAGAGACTGTTCAAAATAAATATACTGCTTTTTTCAATATGAACCTATCATTTTCTCTTTTTTTTGAGTATTTATTCTATCAACTTATTTATTTATATCTTTTTTCATTTGGGTTTTTATATATTTTATTTTCCCCAATTACATGTTAAAACCATTTTTAAACATTTATTTTAAGCTTTGAATTCCAAATTCTACCCATTCATCCCTACCTTGGCCCTGCCTGAGATGATATGTAATGCAATGTAGTTGATACCTACACAATAATGTAAAACTTTTCCATATTTTGTATAAGAAGACTTGAATTTTAAAATTTAACTTAGGTTTTTTCCAATAAAATTCATGAAAGGAGAAAAAAGAAGAAATTAAGTAGTAGCAAATAATGGCAAAAGCATTGTCTCCTCAATTTCAAAAAGTAAAATATTCAAAAGAAATAGATAAGAAATCATTGAATTGAAGAGATATTAAACAATTTTGATCTTATAGATATGTGGGGGAACTCAGTGGAAGAAGCAAGGAGCATTTTTTTTATTAACACACAAGTTAATCATGCAATTCATTGCAAAGAGATATAGGTAAGTAGAGAAAAATCAGATATGTTATGCACTAGGTTTATAATTATATATATATATATATTTATAATACAATAAATCTGATATTAAACAATGATACATTGATAAAATGACCAGGTCCACAAAGATACTAAAAATGGTTTATTAGATATCTTCATTCTTGAAAAAGACCAGGACATCAGGATGGTGGAGTCATGACTTGCAAGTGAATTGGATTTACATGAGGCAGGATTATGCAATGTAACCAACCTCAGTCACTCCTCCAAAGCCAATCAGTATCCAGGATGGCAAGATATATATCGATACAACTTATGCAGTGGGAGACCTTGGCCTTTCTAAGTTAAGCTTTTTCCCATATCTCAGTTTGACTGAGGCACCATTCAGTGATTAAGGCTGGGTTAAAAAATGAAGCAAAGAATGACCTCTCTTACCTAGTCAAAAAAATTAAAATCTATTTAGAAGGGGAGGACCATCAGGATATCTGGCCAAAACAGAAACATTTGGTATTTACACTTAGTCCTCAGGACCTAAACAATAACCAAGTGAGGCTTGTCAACCTGTTATTGGTTAATCTATGATAACTAGAGGCAATTGGATTTAAGGCATGGTCCTTAAAAAAAGAAATCTAGCTTGTTAATCCCAAAATACATTGCAGGGTTTCAGCAATCAAAATTTATATTCCTTTAGGAGAGCACCAAAGGTAAAGGTATGACAGCCTCTGTGGATAGAGGGAGAGGTGTTAGATTCCTACTTGCTAGTTGCTCAGGAAGTGTTAGGTTCCTGCCAGCTAGCTTATCCTTACCCAGGCAAATGTTGAAGGGGCTAGCTTATCCTTAACCATTGAAGGGGTGGGACACAAGGGAGACAAGTTCTACAAGTTCTACAAGATCTCCAAGATCTCCTTTTATTTACCAAATACAAGTGCTTAAATATCCTCCCCAGTCCCTGGTCCACTCCCACTCCCATGGCACTTAGTAAAATAACACTCTGGTGCTAGAGGACACCAGGTAATAAAGGTTTACAGTCCCACACACAACAATCCCTTACATATCCCCCTTTTGGGTTTTTTTAAACAAAATTCCTTAATTCAATTACATAATGAATGCCACATAAGCTGTAAACAAAAGTTCAAAAATAGTATAAACAAATGTCAATTAAACAATAGTAAAAACAGCCAAGCATCCAAGTCAACATGAGTTGTTACATTTTACAAAATAATATTTCCATCATTATATTATGCATGAATCTACAGATTTATTCCAGAGGGGGGTCATAATTTGTGATATTTCCCTTACCACAACCATGTGATGATAGATGAGACAAAGATTACAAAATTTTTCTTTTGCCAACAAAATCCTTTCAAAGCAATCAAATTCAAAACCCAAAGTAAAAGGAGTAACATTTAACTCAGGTAACTGTAACTATTTCAGATCTGAATTACACACACACACACACACACACACACACACACACACACACACACACACACACACACACACACACACACACACACACACACGAGTTTAGACCAAAACACAAACACAGAAACAATTCTCTTGTATCACATTTACCATGCTGAGATTGATATCCTGGCCAGTACCAGATCTCAGAATATAGAAACATTTTCCCACCTCTCCAGGCTGGTAGAGAGATGTGAAATGCCCTAGTGATGATTAAATACACATATATAATACACCAAAATATTAGACATAAACACAGGCTTCATTCAAAAGATGAAATCTAAACTTCCCAGTCTCAGAAAAAAAAAGTCTTCTTCCCCTTTTTTCTTAACTAATTGACCATGAAGTTTCCCAATCAATAGTCTATTGTCCAACCCCACCCCTCCCCAAACCAGGAAGAAGGCATGGGGTTCCCTTGATTTCTAAAATAAGCTTTTTGAGACATAAGTTTGAGTTTTGAGTTCTAAAAAGGAAGATTTCCCTTCTCCCTCCCCCTCCCCTCTGCAGAAGGTGGGAGCAGCAGAGAATGATAGAGAACATTTGAAATTACTTGTACAATTTGGAGTTGTTGCATTTTCTGAACAGTAGCCAACACCATTACAAACTATCCATTAGCATGTGACATTTTTGTTCTCAACACAAGAAGTGCAATTAGTGTGTACTTCACAGCTTTATGGTGCCAGAGCAAGAGTCATGGCATGTTTGGTTGTAGTGGATAGTGAAATTTATTGTGGCTTCTGGAATGGAATTCATCACAGGTGTCAGAGTTGGCATCAGGGTCATCATCAGCAATGAGGAGTCTCTGCAGTTGGTTGTGGGTTTAGGAGTTTGAATCATGCTTAGCACGCATAGTGCAGGCAAGCAAGCAGCAGCAGCCAAAAGAAACAGCAAGCAGGTCCCCCACATCCAGTTCATGGCACTGATACAGACTGCTGCTGAGGAAGAAGCTCTGTCCCCTGCAGTGCTATCTGGGAGACTCTACTTCCCACTGACTCCTCAGTGCTGAATACTTATTTGTTTATTCTCACTTTTGCTGGTTCCTTAATGCTTGATACTTATTTGTTTCTTCTTATTTTCACTTTCCTTCACACCTCCTTGTTCCAACTTTCTTAAAATCAGCCCCCTGGTAACAATCAGCCCATTACCTCTCCAAAGGCCTCTGCTCCAGGATGTTGCCTGGAATTTCTCTTGCTTGTGTCTGTTAGTCCTTAACCCAGACTCCACTCAGATAGCTCCACCTTCATGTCCCTGTTTGGGTACCATTTGTTAAGTTCCAGTTAGACTAGCTGCTCAGGAAGTGTTAGGTTCCTGCCAGCTAGCATTGAAGGGGCAGGAAACAAGGGAGACAAGATCTCCAAGATCTCCTTCTATTTACCAAATACAAGTGATTAAATATCCTCTCCAGTCCCTGGTCCACTCCCACTCCCATGGCACTTAGCAAAATAATGCTCTTGTGCTTGAGGACACCAGGTGATAAAGGTTTACAGTACTCCTACACACAACAGCCCCTTACAGAGAGGAAGGAAGGAGCATGGAAGGAAAGAAAGAAGAAGCTGCAATGCCCAAATGGAACTGATGAAAGAGAAAAATATAACTCAATATAACAACAAAATTTCATAACAATATATACATGTACACACACACACACACACACACACACACAATCAAAAAAAAAATCTATGGGAAGCAACCAAAGCAGTACCAAGGGACTAATTTTTGGATGGAATGCCAACTACAATAATAGAGAGTGAGGGAAACTTGTAGGTGAATCTGAGCTTAAAATTAAAAAAAAAAACAAATCAACAGCTGAATAGAAATAATCAAAATAATTTGTTATTCAATCATTTTTCAGTCATTTCTGACTTTGTGGCCCCCTTTGGAAAAGATTTTCTTGGCAAAGGTACTGAAGTGCTTCATCATTTCATTCTCCAGATCATTTTGCAGGTGAGGAAACTGAGACAAACAGGTTTCAATGATTTGTGAAGTTACATAGCTAATTAGTATCTGAGATCAGATTTGAACTCTGAAAGATAAGTCTTCCTAATTCCAAATTCAGTACTTTATCCACTGTGCCACCTAGCTATTCAATCAAGAAAATAGGTAAAATTCATACAATTCAAAAACAAATTATTCAGGTAAATGATCTGCTTTTATGAAAATAAGACCAAATTAATAAATATTTCAATTAATAAGCATTTCAGGCACTATACTGGAACTAATTTTAAGAGAACAAACCTAAAGACATAAGAAGGGAAAATTCACCAAGGCAAAAGATTTTTTTAAAATAACTGTTACTATATGCAGCTCAGTAAATTTGATCATCTAAAATAAAGAGGTGTTTTTTATAGAAAATGAATAAAAGAAGAAATCAATTGTTTTAAAAAAAAATCTCAGAAGGAAAAATCAACCAGTTCATTAAAACGTCACACTAGCCTTTCCCCTCTAGGCAGTTTATGCCACTGTCTTATAAATGCTCACCCAGGGATGACCCTTTTCCACAGTGCCTCACTTCCAGAATACCAATATTTCAGGTTTCAGAGAAAATATTTCCCCATGGTAAAGGAATACTTCCCACCATAGTCCTGATGACACAAATCATCACTGAACTATACCCTCCCTTTTACCTTCTTTTCTTCATTTGTTTCATAAGTTCCTCTTAAGGTCCATGCCCTCCTAGTTCCCAGGTATCAATTGACCTTGGAAGTACCAAGTCTGCCTCAGATCAAAGATAGGATAGAGTTTTTTCTTTTTTATTTCATCAAATATTTTATTTTTTCTAATTACATGTAAAAAAATTAACATTCATTTTTAAAATGCTGTTAGAGAATTGTGCTCCAAATTGTCTCCCTCCTTATTTCCCCTCCCCCTCATTGACAAGTAATAATTTCATATAGATTACATATGCAAGACAAATTTCCACGTTAGTTATGTTGAGAAAGAAAACACAGACCCCCCCCAAAAAAAAGACAAGAAAAATAAAGCTTATTTTTGCTCAATCTGCTTTCAGTCTCCATCAGTTCTCTCTGGAGGCAAATAGCATTTTTCACTATAAATCTTTCAGGATGTCATGTATCATTGTATTGCTAAGAATAGCTGTCATTCACATTTGATCTTCTGTGTACAATATTTTCCTGGTTCTATTTATTGCACTTTGCATCAGTTTATATAAGTCTTTCCAGGTTTTTCTGAAATCTTGTTCATCATTTCTTACAGCATGATAGCATATAGATCTGTGAACAAGAGGACTGTTTTTTGTTTTGCTTTTTCTCTCTTGGGGATAAAGACCTAGTAGTGATATTTCTGGGTCAAAGGATATGAATTGTTTTGTAGCCCTTTGGGCATAGTTCCAAATTGCTTTCCAGAATGATTGGACTGGTTCACAATTCCATCAACAATGCATAAGTGTAAGATTTGTCAAGCATCATATCCCTCAGATCATTTTCAACATGAGATCCCCATATCCCTTCACAGAACATCTATTTTTACTCATAGAAGCGTTCCTCTACTTCCTACTATCAAAGCATGACCTTCTTCATTTCTCCCTCATTTCAGTCCTTCCCTCCTTTTTCTCACACACACTTCCCTGTAGGTTCTTCTAAAACTAAAACCATAATAGTCACCTTTCTCTCATGCTAATCTTTGATTTTACCCTAGCCCATCATATATTCCTCTGTTCCTTTGATGATCTCCTCCCTTTCATGTATCCCTCAATGTTCCCCCCAAAATGTGATTCCCCCAAATAAAACTCAAACATTTACTCACCTATATGCAAGATGTCACCTCAGGTCCTGCTCTTCACTATTACCTCTTTTACCTCCACCCTTATCTCCTTGTGTACATTTAGAAAGGAATCTTTTACTAGTCTCTGTTGACCTTTTACCACCATATTCAATCTTTCTACATAGTTTGGATAATCAAGAAGCAAATCATCTCTTCAGTTCTGGTTTTCTTTCTAATAATGCTCCAGATACTTCTTGACCTATTCTTTAAATTTATGCCTAAACTCAGATTTGCAGAATACATTGTCCTGGGCTATATATTCTGAGCTCCATTGATCATTAAAACACACAATATATTCTCTCCTCCATATTCTGGTGGGTGCAGAATAATTGACTTTCCTCCATATTTGAAGATCTTCCTCTTGCTTGCTTGTTGAACTTCTTGTTTCTGAATTGAATTGCTAAATTTAATCCCTTTGTGTATTGGAATTTGCAATCTTGAGGTTTTTCTTGGAGAAGATTCATGCATTCTTTGAACTTTTGTTCCATTTTCAATGTTCAGAAGTTCTGGGAAGCTCTCTTCTACTATTTTCTTCATTATGGCATTAAGATTTCTTTGATCTGTTTTGTTTTTTCTGAGAGACTAGGCTGTATCTATGCAGCCTGTCTTTGAGATCAGTGTATTTTATTTGCATAGTGAGCATATTTTCCTTTTTAATTTCATTGAGTTTTGATTTAATTCTTCTAGATTGTCCTTCAATTCTGAGAATTTGCATTGCCAGTCTATTGTTCCCTCTTTTGGGTGAGATTGCTACTGCAGATTCCACTTTTCTATTTTTCCACTTGCCATAAATTCTGCTCTCAAAATTCTCATTCCTCTCTTTTTAAAATTTTTCTATTTTTTCCAATTGCATGTAAAAACAATTTTGACTTTTTGAATTCCAAACTCTCTCCCTCTCTCACTTCTCTTTCCCCTCCTTGGGAAGGCAAGAAATTTAATATAGATTATATAATTACAGTCATGCAAAACATATTTCCACATTAGCCATGTTTCAAAAAGAAAACACAAACCAAAAAAAAAAAAAAACCAAAAGCCAAGAAAAATAAAGAAAGCTTAAAAAGTATGCTTTGATCCACATTCACACTCTATCAGTTCTTTCACTGGAAGTACCTACCTTTTTTTCACCACAAATCCTTCCAGATTTTCTTGAATCATTTGACTGATGTGAATAGTTAAGTCATTAACTGTTGATTATCATACAATATTGTTATTATTGTATATAATATTCTCCTGGTTCTGCTCACCTCAATTTGCATCAGTTCTTATAAGTTTTCCCATGTTTTTCTGAGATGATCCTTCTCATCATATCTTATAGCACAATAATAGTATTCCACCACAGTTTGTTCAGCCATTCCTCCATTGATAAGCATCCCCTCAATTTCCAATTCCTTTTCACCACAAAAAGAGCTGCCATAAATAGTTTTGTTTTTATGAGTGCTTTTCTTTTTTTAAAAAAATATTTTTTGGATAAAGACCTAGTGGTGATATTGCTGCATCAAAGGATATGCATGGTTTTATGTCTCTTTGGCTATAGTTTCAATTTGCTCTACAGAAATGTTGGATCAATTCACAATTTCACCAACAGTACATTTGTGTCCCAATTTTCCCACATCATCTTCCTTATTTGTCATATTAGCCAATCTGATAGGGGTGAAGTTGTAGCTTGGAGCTGTTTGAATTTTTGCTAACCAAAAGTGATTTAGAATATGTTTTCATATAACTATATTTAGCTTTCATTTCTCCATCTAATAACTGCTTTTTCATATCCATTGACTATTTATCAATTGGGAAATTACTCATAAATTTGTCTCAGTTCTCTGTTTTTGAGAACTTATTTTTATTTTGAACCACTTAGGAAAACCATGTTCCTTCTCTTCACACACAACAGGATCTCTGTGTCAACAAGTTTTGGACCATCTTCCTTCATTTTTCAGAATTTATTCATAGATATCTGAATTCATTTACTAGATCTGAAGGCCACATTTCCTTTTCTTGTTAGTATTTCCCTTGTTGACTTATCTGCTTATATTAAAAATCTTTGAGTTTTCTTCTTCCTGAGACCTTTGATAATTTCAGGGGGTTTTCCCTTATTTCCTCCTATTGTTCATTTTTTGACTCTTTCCTGTGAATGTGGTTGCACTAGGATTTGGAAACATCAGTCTTCTCCTGTGCTAGATAATTCACTTTCACTAACTAAGGTCAATGCTTTAAGTGGCTTCTGGAAGGATAGAACTGACCCCCTAGCTGGATACTAAATTCTTTACTTCAGGCTTAGAAGGGTGCCACAAAGAGTGCCACAAAGTCCCATAGACATACAGTGTCCTGTCTCAGGGTTTGATCCACTCACTCCATTGCTTAGTTCTTTGATTTGATGCCAGCAGTTCTAACTTTTGTAGCATCCATCTGGGGCTGTGGGTCACAGTTGACCACAGCTGTGTCAAAACCTACAGCAATACTGACTATCTGTCATGGCCCTACAGAAATACTGACTATCTGTCATGGCCCAAATTTCCACCACATGTAACTAGGATATCCATAGCACTAGAAAGAAGAAGAGGGAAACCAAAGAATAGTTTTGGTTTTTGTTGCAAATCTGTCTGACAAATCCTTGGGTCAACTACTGCAGACAATATTGGGGATTTGGAAGTGGGGGGGGCCACACTGAGTGATGTTAGGATAGGAATCAAAATCATGAATTTTGCTTCTTTTTTGACCTTTTAGATTTTGGACATCCCAAAATCTGGAGACAGATGAAATTGCTTTCTTGTGGATGCACAATTTCTGTTTGGTAGAGGTTAGAGGGGATATGGGGACAAAAGAAAATATCTAATCCTCTATCTTGTTGCTCATGTGATTCAGAAGTTCCCAGGTACATTAAATAATGAAATCCATAAAACTTTTAAAGAATAATTAATTCATAGATTGTATAAAAACAGATTATAGACTACTAAATTTCTTTTATGATTCAAGTATAATTTTGATCCCTAAATAATAAAAAAGGTAAATTTCAAAGAAAGAACTATAGAGAGCAATATCCTTAATGAATTTTTTTTGTAAATACACTGGCAAATGTTTACTTTCCAAAAATGGGTTATTTTCAGATACAGGCAGATTCACATATCATATATATTAGAGGGTGAACCACTACCACCAACTTGCCTGGGGTGGTTGTTGTCCTAATGGCAAAGTACAGAAAGAACTGGGGCAGGGTCAATCAGGATGGTTTCTATACTCTGGTTTTTGGAAAGAGATGTCTGTTTTAAGAAATATACATTTCTGATGTCATGGAACACTACTGTTTTATTAGAAACCAGGAGGGATGGGAATTCAGGGAAGCCTGGAAAGATTTGCATAAACTGACACTGAGTGAGATGAGCAGAACCAGAAAAACATTGTACACCCTAACAGCAACATGGGGGTGATGATCAACCCTGATGGACTTGCTCATCCCTTCAGTGCAACAACAAGGGACAATTCTGAGCTATCTGCAATGAAGAATACCATCTGTATCCAGAGAAAGGATTATGTACTTTGGACAAAGACCAAAGACTATTACCATCAAATTAGAAAAAAAAAAGCATTATGTTATTATGTAATTTTACTATCTAATACTTTATTTTTCTTCCTTAAGGTTATGATTTCTCTGTCATCACATTCAACTGAGATCGATGTATAACATGGAACCAATGTAAACACTGACAGAATGCCTTCTGTGGGGTGGGGGGAAGGAAGCAAGAATGGGGGGGGGAATTGTAAAACTCAAAATAAAATCTTTCTTTAAAAAAATGTATGCCATTTAAACAATGTAAAGACAAAAAAATATAAACATTTCTGGTGGAAAGAAGGGTACACTTTCATTCCATCATAAAGATGTCACCCAATGTCACCACTAGCTGGTCAATGTCTTGGCTCATCCTTGCCTGAGTGGTGAGGTGGAGGAGTATACTCCCCTTCTTTCATTAGCTTCTCCTTTTGCTTCATGGTTGTTCCCACACATTCTATCATTTTCTGCCTATGCAAACATTCAATGAAGTCATCATATTCCATTTTGCATTCTTTCTTGACTTAGGTCTTGCCAATCCCATGGGCAAACTCTATGAATTACTTTTCAAAGGCATGGCATTGGGCTGGCATCTTGTAAGGTTGTTCAGCACTCATAATCATCATCCATTTGTCAACATTGATTCCCAGGCTTTGAACATCAAAGAATGACATGGCTTCAGCCTAGTCTAAATGCCTCATCCCTTTCCTTCAGCACAAGTCTCAATCATCCTATATCTCCTTAATGAAATATTGATGAAAATGGTAAGTAAAGCTACGTGATGCAATGTATAGAGCACCAGGCTGGAATCAGGAGAACCTGAATTCAATTCCAGCCTCAGACACATAATTATTGCCGAGCTGTGTGACCTTGGGCAAGTTACTTAACCCCATTGCCTTAAATAAATAAAATAAAATAAAAAAGAAAATGGTAAATAAGGTACTCACTAATAGAATACAACTGCACATTTTTAAAAAGTGATTCACCATGACAAAGTAGGGTTTATATCTAGAATGCATTAATGGTTTCATGTGAAGAAAATAACCAAAATGATAATTCATATTGGTCCCTCCAATTTTGTATCTACTGCCTTGTTCTGGTTTTTTTTTTCAGTTCCATAGAACAAGATAATGCTCCCAGATCAAGCTCATCACCTCTAAGCTCATCACCATGCTGCTAATTCAAACCTTGACTGAAGCCATCTCCTTTAATGTTCTCTCCCTTTTGATTGGAGGAATAAGGCATCCTCCCAATTCCTTCCTTTATGGAGGGTAGAAAGGAGACTCTGAGACTTGCTCCACTATGTATCTACTACCCTGCCTAGTTTTTTCTGCTCCACAAACAAGATGGTCCTGTTCTGGATACCTCCTGGTGTCCCTTTCCCAACCCTTACTATCCTATCTCCTTTTGTATATTATCTCCTCCCATTGAACTGTAAGATCCTTATGGGTGAGGATCTATATTTTTTTAATTAATTATATCCCCAGCACCATACAATGTGCTTGTTTGTTGAATATCAACAAAATAAAAGCAGATATGGCTATATCATTGGATGCAGAGAAAGTCATGGATAAGATTCATTTATGTTAATTGTTCTTCAAAGATTAGTAATTTGATGGGTATTTCCTCCATTGATGCAAAACACAAACTTTCTAGAACTTAGTATGTGGTCTTCTAATATTATTGTGTTTAAAATAAATCTTCATTCTATTCCCAGCCTCATGATAAGCCTTTCCTAACTTAGCTCAGCTAATTCTCAATCAACAAAAATACAGTCTGTGACCATAGCTGAAGCCTTTGGATTGTGGGAGGACCTACAACAGCCTGAGCTCAAATTGTTTTTGAAAGTCAAGTCATCCTTTTCTCACAAGTAAGATATTAATGGGGGGGGGGGTGGAGCCAAGACAGCAACAAGAGAGGATCGTCTCTTAGGTGCTCTCTCATAAAACTTATAACCTAAGGACTCTAAGTAAATTTTTGAGAGACAGAAACCACAGAGGGACCCAGTGAGGCAGTTCTCCTACTCAAGGTAACCTGGAAAAGAGCAGAAAGGCTCTGCTCCCCGGGTTTGGAAGAATGGCCCACCAGAGGGGTGTCCCACCACATCTAAAGAACTTCAGGTTCCAGGAGGCAGCCCCAGGGCACTGGGAGCTGCAGCTCATAGCAGCAGGGGAGTTTCCTGATCTACACCCTGGGGAGCACCAGGCACATCTTGGGGGAACAGCAGGGGACCTCTGCCAGAGCAAGCACATGAAGCCCAGCCCTCAGGTCACACAGCCCAGATCCAGGAACAGGAAGCAGGAGCCTGTAAGCAGGAGCCCCCAGGACATGAACCCATCCAGCCAAGGGAGGGGAGTGAAGAGAGAGACTGCAGAGCTCTGTCCTCTGCCCCTGGAACAGGACTCTGGGGTTCTGACCACATTCAGATGCTGATCGCAGTCTAGGCCCCCGCCATACAACAACAGGGCCACCCCACCTCAGCCCCATGGCAGAGTGGGGTACTTATGGTGATTCACAGACCAGAAGGAAGGACAGAGCCTCACACACTGAGATCCTTGTGGGAGTATCCCAAAAGCTAAGGCAGCACCCCAAAACCAGGCTCAGGCTGGGACAATTAGCAAGCAGAGAAAAAAGAGGAACACGATTGAGAAATATTTTGCAAATGAGCCCAAGAAGGATCAAAATACTCAGTCTGAAGATGAGGAAGCACAAGCTCCTGCATCTAAAGACTACAAGAAAAACAGAAATTGGGCTTAGGCTATGACAGAGCTCAAAAAAGACTTTGAAAATTAATGAGGGAGTTAGGGAAAAAAACTGGGAAAAGAAATGAGAGAGATGCAGGAAAAACATGAAAATGAAGTCAGCAGCTTAGTCAAGGAAATCCAAAAAAATGCTGAAGAAAATAGCATGCTAAAAACCAGCTTAGGTCAAATGGAAAAAACAGTTCAAAAAGTTATTAGGGTTCCGGCCAAGATGGCAGAGAGAAGACTGGCACAGTTCTAAAGTCTCCTGATCTCTTCCCCATCTATCACATGAAACAAACCTTTTAAAAGAAATCCGAACCAGGAAACCCAGAAAGAAAAGCCAGAAGAGGAAAATCTAGCTCAAGACTTGTCTCCCACAGCAGCCTTGGCTGAGTACCAGCAGGTGAGTCTGAACTCCAAGGGAAGATCAGCCTGGGATCAGCCAGATCAACTGCTGAATTGGAACCGGGAGTCTGTCGGCCCCAGAGCCGGACCTGCTGGATCAGTGGTGGGGCTGGACGAAGGGGGCTTAGGTCCATGGGGAAGCAGAGGTGCTGGTGTTGGTGTTGTCCCCCTGGAGCTTGGGGAAGGGGCTGCGGGGAGAGGTCTGGTGAAGGAGAGCTGTGAACACCATCCCTGCTCCTCAGGTCTGAAAAACTCTGAGTGCACGCCTCCATTGCACTAAGGCCTCTTCTCAAACAAATGCAAATTACTTCTGCCTCAGGCCCAGGTGTGTGAGGAAAAGAACCAGCCCAGCTGAGGAATGACCTCAGGCCAGGGTAAAACCCACCATTGATTGAAGCAAAAGAATATAATAGCTCCAATTCCCTCCCTCAAGCAAAGGGAGAAGGCCTCTCAACCAAGGTCACAGACACTCCAGAGAAAGCAACCAGCACCTCATACTGGCCAGCCAGAGAAACTGTACTCAGTAAAGCCTTTAGAGATCCCAAGCCCAGGTGAACCAGCCCCACACAACTCAAGGTCTTAGCATAACCAAGAAGGGTCAGCAGAAAGGTGGATCCATAGAAAAATTCCTGGAAGGGAAAGACCCCAACCCAGAGAGACCTGGAACATCTGAGGAGAATATAATCTGGTCTCCAGCACAGAAAGACTTCCTTGAAGAAATAAGGAAGGAATTTAAAAATCAACTGGAAAATTTGGGGAAGACAATTAATACCTTGCAACAAGAAAACAAAACCTTAGAAAGTAGAATTGGACAAACACAAAAGGAGAATAAATCTCTCACATCATCAATTGGACAATTACAAAATGAGAATAATTCTCTCAGATCCTCAAATGAGCAAATGCAAAAAGAAATTAATTCTCACAAACCTCAATTGATCAAATGGAAAGTTCTTTCAAAAGTAGAACTAACCAACTGGAAAAGGTTAATGAAGAAAACTTCTCCCCCCAAAAAATAATGGACTCTACAGAAACTAATGACTACATGAGACAGCAAGAGTCAGTTAAACAAAATCAAAAAATAGAAAAAATAGAAGCAAATGTGAAATACCTCATCAACAAAACCACTGACCTTGAGAATAGATTGAGGAGGAGCAACCTGAAAATTATAGGACTTCCTGAAAATATTGAAGAGAAAAAAAAGCCTGGTCTTAATATTACAGGCTCTAGTGATGGAAAACTGCCCTGACATCATGGAATCAGAGGGCAAAGGAGTTATTGAAAGAGTACATCGATCCCCACCAGAAAAAGATCCTAAAAAGAAAACACCAAGGAATGTTGTGGCCAAACTCCAGAACTATCAGATAAAAGAGAAAATACTGCAAGCAGCCAGAAAGAAACAATTTAAATATCAAGGAGCCACAGTAAGGATCACTCAGGAACTGGCTGCATCAACATTAAGGGATCAAAGGGCCTGGAATGAGATATTTCAAAGAGCAAGGGAGCTTGGAATGCAGCCAAGAATCTACTTTCCTGCAAAGCTGAGCCTTCTCTTCCAGGGAAAAAGATGGACATTTAACGAAATGGAAGAATTCCAAAAATTTCTGATGAAAAGACCAGAGCTAAACAGAAAATTTGGACATCAAACAGGAGGATCAAGAGACACGTGAAAAGGTAAAAAAAGGGGGGGTGGTAAAAGGAAAAAAATGCAATCCAGTAAGTTAAAACTGGCTATATCCCAGCATGGGGGGGGGGGGGGGGTGGAAGAGACTCTCATAAATCCTGAGAAATGTAACTCTAACAGAGGGAATATACCTAGCCAGAAATGATGGACATCCATGACCTATCCATGAGACTGATATCTAATGGGATGTAACTGGCTTTAACTTCACTGGGGAGAAAGACTCTAATAACTCTCAGGAATTTTGACTCTATTCAACAGAATATACTGAACTAGAACAGACAGACACTCAGAATTTTCTGTGACTTAGATAGAATGATCTAAAAAATAAATACACTACCTCCCTAAAAAGGGGGACAGGAAAGAGATGGAAGGAGGGAGGGGATTGAATGGGACAAATCTCATTACACTAAGAGGTACAAAAAAACCTATGGTAATAGTGGGGAAGAAGGGAGCAGAGGAGAAACACCTGAATCTTCTCATCAGACTTGGTTTAAAGTCAACCTACACATACTCAGTTAACTTATAAAACATCTAACCTTTCAAGTACTAAAGGAGGAAAAGGGGAGGGGGGAATGGAGAAAGGAAAGGGGAGTGGAGGAAATAAGGGGAAATAACAAAAGGAAGGGAAGGGAAAAGGGAAAGGGGAAAGAAAGGGGAGGGTGTGATATAGGAGGGCAAACACACTGAAGTGGGTGGTATTCAAAAACAAAATACTGGGGAATATGGATAAAAGATGGGTAAAGGGGAAAAAATACAAACAGAGGGAAGATAGCACAGAGGGCAATAAAGAATTAGTAATCATAACCTTGAATGTGAATGGGATGAACTCTCCCTTAAAATGTAAGCAAATAGCAGAGTGGATTAAAAACCAGAATCCTACAATATGCTGCTTACAAGAAACTCATTTGAAGCAGAAAGATACATATAGAGTAAAGGTAAAAGGTTAGAGCAAAATATATTTTGCTTCAGCTAAAGTAAAAAAAAAGCAGGGGTAGCAATCCTTATCTCAGACAAAGCAGCAGCAAAAATAGATAGCATTAAAAGAGATGAAGAAGGAAACTTTATCCTCCTAAAAGGTACCATAGCCAATAAAGTCATTTCAATATTGAATATATATGCACCCAGTGGGACAGCACCCAAATTCTTAGAGGAGAAGCTGAAAGAATTACAGGAAGACATAGACAGCAAAACTCTACTAGTAGGAGACCTCAACCTCCCACTATCAGATCTAGATAAATCGAATCATAAAACAAACAAGAAAGAAATTAGGGAGGTAAATAGATTGTTAGAAAAATTAGATATGGTAGACTTATGGAGGAAACTGAATGGGGATAGAAAGGAATATACTTTTTTCTCTGCAGTACATGGAACTTATACAAAAATTGACCATGTACTAGGACATAAAAGCCTAATGATCAACTGCAGAAAGGCAGAAATAGTGAATACATCTTTCTCAGATCACAATGCAGTAAAAGTCATATGCAATACGGGGCCAAGGAGATATAGACCCAGAGCAAATTGGAAACTGAATAACCTCATTAAAAAATGAGTGGACCAAAAAACAAATTATACAAAGAATTAACCATTTTATCCTAGATAATGATAATAATGAAACAACATACCAAAACCTATGGGATTCATTCAAAGCCACTCTCAGGGGATATATTATAGCTCTAAATGCTTATATGAATAAATTGGAGAAAGAGGAAATCAATGAACAAAACATGCAACTAAAAAAATTAGAGAAAGAACAAATCAAAAATCCCCAATCAAATACCAAATTAGAAATTTTAAAAATCAAAGGAAAAATTAATAAAATTGAAAGCAAAAAAACTATTGAATTAATAAATAAAACCAAAAGTTGGTATTATGAAAAAACCAATAAAATTGATAAACCTCTCATCAATTTGATTAAAAAAAAACAAAGAAGAAAACCAAATTGCTAGTATTATAAATGAAAAAGGTGAACTCACCACCAATGAGGAGGAAATTAAAGTAATAATTTGAAATTATTTTGCCCAACTTTATGCCAATGAATTTGATAATCTAAGTGAAATGGATGAATATTTACAAAAATATAAGTTGCCCAGGTTAAATGAAGAAGAGATTAAATCCCTGAACAACCCTTTCTCAGAAAAAGAAATTCAACAAGCCATTATTGAACTCCCTAAAAAAAATCTCCAGGGCCTGATGGATTCACAAGTGAATTCTACCAAACATTTAAGGAACAATTGGTTCCAATCCTATATAAACTCTTTGGAAAAATAGGGAAAGATGGAACTCTGCCTAACTCTTTCTATGAAACCAATATGGTGCTGTTACCTAAACCAGGAAGAGTTAAAACAGAGAAGGAAAATTATAGACCTGTTTCCCTGATGAATATAGATGCAAAAATCCTAAATAAAATCTTAGCAAAATGACTACAACAAGTCATCACTAGGATAATACATTATGATCAAGTAGGATTTATTCCAGGAATGCAGGGTTGGTTCAATATTAGGAAAACTGTTAGTATACTCAATTATATCAATAACAAACCTATCAGAAGCCATATGATCATATCAATAGATGCTGAAAAAGCTTTTGACAAAATATAGCATCCATTCCTATTAAAAACACTAGAGAGTGTAGGAATAAATGGACTGTTCCTTAAAATAATGAGCAGTATCTATCTGAAACTATCAACAAGCATTATACTCAATGGGGAGAGGCTAGAGGCATTCCCAATAAGATCAGGGGTGAAACAAGGGTGCCCATTATCACCACTACTATTCAATATTGTATTAGAAATGTTAGCATCAGCAATTAGAGAAGAAAAAGAAATTATAGGAATTAGAATTGGGAAGGAAGAGACAAAACTCTCAACTATTCGCAGATGACATGATGGTCTACCTAGAGAATCCCAAGAAATCATCTAAAAAACTACTGGAAACAATTAGCAATTTTAGCAAAGTTGCAGGTTATAAAATAAACCCCCATAAATCCTCAACTTTCCTATATATGTCTAGCAAGATACAGCAGGAAGAGCTAGAAAGAAAAATCCCATTCAAAGTAACCTTGGACAGTGTAAAATACTTGGGAGTCTATTTGCCAAGACAGACTCAGAATCTTTTTGAAAACAATTATAAAACACTTCTCACACAAATTAAATCAGATTTAAATAACTGGGCAAATATCAACAGCTCATGGATAGGGAGAGCTAATATAATAAAAATGACAATTGTACCAAAACTAAACTATCTGTTTAGTGCCCTACCAATCAAAATTCCAAAAAATTACTTTAATGAGTTAGAAAAAATTGTAAGTAAATTCATATGGAGAAATAAATAGTCAAGAATTGCCAGGAGCTTAATGAAAAAAAATGCAAATGAAGGTGGCTTAGTACTACCCCATCTAAAATTATATTATAAAGCATCAGTCATCAAAACTGTTTGGTATTGGCTAAGAAATAGAGTGGTGGACCAATGGAATAGACTAGGTGTAAAAGCAGGAGAGGATTATAGTAATCTGCTGTTTGATAAACCCAAAGAGTCCAGTCACTGGGATAAAAGCTCCCTCTTTGATAAAAACTGCTGGGATAATTGGAAGTTAGTATGGAAGAAACTAAGATTAGACCAACACCTCACACCCTTTACCAAGATAAAATCCAAATGGTTACAGGACATAGACATAAAAAACAATACTATAAGCAAATTAAAAGATCAAGGACTAGTCTAGCTGTCAGATCTATGGAAAGGGGAACAGTTTATGACTAAGGAAGAGTTGGAGAACATCACTAAAAACCAATTAGATGATTTTGATTACATTAAATTAAAAAGCTTTTGCATGGATAAAACCAATGTAATCAAGATCAAAAGAAAAGTAGTAAATTGGGAAACAATCTTTCCAACTAATAATTCTGACAAAGGACTCATTTCTAAAATATACAGAGAACTGAGTCATATTTTTAAAACAAAAAGCCATTCCCCAATTGACAAATGGTCAAAGGATATGCAAAGGTAATTTACAGATGAGGAGATCAAAGCAATCCATTGCCATATGAAAAAAATGCTCTAAATCATTAATTATTAAAGAAATGCAAATTAAAGCTTCTCTGAGGTACCACCTCACACCTCTCAGATTGGCCAGTATGACCAGGAAGGATAATGATCATTGTTGGAAGGGATGTGGGAAATCTGGGACAGTATTACACTGTTGGTGGAGCTGTGAACTCATCCAACCCTTCTGGAGAGCTATTTGGAACTATGCCACTGGGGGGCAGAGCCAAGATGGCAACAAGAGAGCAACAGCTCTTACAAGCTCTCTCATAAAACTTTGATACTAAGGGCTCTAATTAAACTTTTGAGAGACAGAACCCACAGAGGGACCCAATGAGGCAGTTCTCCTACTCAAGGTAACCTGGAAAAGAGCAGAAAGGCTCTGCTCCCCAGGGTTGGAGGGGTGGCCCTCCATTGGGGCAGCCAACCAGAGCAAAATAACTTCAGCATCCAGGAGTCAGCCCCAGGGTGCTGTGAGCTGCAGCTCACAGCAGCGGTGGGAGTCTCTGGAGCTACACCCTGGGGAGCACCAAGCACAAATTGGGGGAACAGCGGAGGACCTCTGCCAGAGTGAGCACGTGAAACCCAGCCCTCAGGGCACACAGCAATCAATGTGGTCTTTCTGCAGCCCAGATCCAGGAAACAGAAGCAGACAGAGCGAGTAAGCAGGAGCCCCCAGGAGCCCATTGAACCTAGGGATGGGAGTGAAGAGAGAAATTGCTGACCTCTGTCCTTTGCCCCTGGAACAGGACTCTGGGGCTCTGACCACATTCAGATCCTGATTGCAGGCTAGGCCCCCCCACAGAACAGCAGGGGCCCACTCTACCTCAGCCCCATGGCAGAGGGGGACGCATGGTAAAAACCAGTTTAGGTCAAATGAATAAAACAGTTCAAAAAGTTATTGAGGAGAAGAATGCTTTAAAAAGCCAAATTGGCCAGATGGAAAAAGAGATAAGAAAACTCTCTGAAGAGAACAAATCCTTCAGACAAAGAATGGAACTCAGGGAGATTGCTGAATTAATGAGAAACCAGGACTCATTACTTCAAAACCAAAAAAAAATGAAAAATTAGAAGAAAATGTGAAACATCTCATTGAAAAAACAACTGATATGGAAAAACAGACTTAGGAAAGATAATTTAAAAATTATTGGAATACCTGAAAGTCATGATCAGGAAAAGAGCCTTGACATCATTTTCAAAGAATTACTACAGGAAAATTGCCCTGATAGCCTAGAAGCAGAGGGCAAAATAGAAATGGAGAGAATCCACCGATCCCCCCGAGAAAGAGATCCCAAAAACCAACCCCCAGGAATATTATAGCCAAGTCCCAGAACTCCCAAGTCAAAGAGAAAATATTACAAGCAGCCAGAAGGACACAGTTCAAATATCATGGAGCTGCAGTCAGGATCACACAGGACTTAGCAGCAGTGACATTAAAAGCGCTTAGGGCTTGGAATATAATATACCAGAAGGCAAAAGAGCTTAGAATGCAGCTGAGAATCAACTACCCAGCAAAAGTGAATGTCCTCTTCCAGGGAAAAAGGTGGACTTCCAATGAACCAGGGGAATTTCAAATGTTCC
Organism: Macrotis lagotis; assembly: GCF_037893015.1. Lineage (NCBI taxonomy): Eukaryota > Metazoa > Chordata > Mammalia > Peramelemorphia > Peramelidae > Macrotis > Macrotis lagotis. Next base: position 19,758,516 of record NC_133660.1, on the reverse strand, counting down.
TGTTGGAATGGCCAGAGCTGAACAGAGGGTTTGATCTTCAAATACAGGACTCAGGTGAAGCATAGAGATTGGAGGAGAAGGGGGAAATATGAGGGATTTGATGATGAACTGCATGTATTCCTGCATAGAAAAATAACAGTGATAATACTCATATGAACTTTTTCAATTAACAGAGCAGGTAGAAGGAGCTTTTATAGATGAAGCACAGGAGAAAGCTGAATTTGAAGATAAAATATGGTGTAAAAATGGAGTCAATAGAAAAAAGGGAAATGCAACAGGAGAAAGAAAAAGGAGAGGGGATAATAGGTCAAGATATTTCATATAATAAGATTTTTTCTTTATTACAATGAGCTATTGCAATGATATGGAAGGGGGAAGGCAAGGGGGAATGAGGGAATCTTCGCTCTCATCAGAGGTGGCTAGGCGAGGAAACAGCATATATACTCAATGGGGTATAGACATCTGTAGTAAGAAGGAGAGAATGGGGAAGGGGGGGGATGTGAGTGATGGAGGAGAGGATGGACCATGCGGGGAGAGTGGTCAGATATAACACATTTTCTTTTTTACTTCTTGCAAGGGGCTGGGATTAGATGGCCTGTCTGGGACCATAGGACCAGGTGGATGCTGGGCCTAATGGGTGGTAGCGGGGCTTGGGGTCTCTTGGCCCCAAGGCCAGGGATCTGTCTGCTGCACCACTCAGCTACCCTACAGCAGAGTCAGAGTGAAAGGAGAGAGAAATTATAGTTCATGCTAGTGGAGAAATACGAAAGGAGGGAGTTGCGATCAGCAATAGCAACGGTGGAAAATTATGGAAGTAACTTTTGTGATGGACTTATCATAAAGAATGTGATCCACCCATGACAGAGTTGGTAGTGTTGGAACACAGACTGAAGCACATTTATTATCATTATTATTATTATTATTATTATTATTATTATTATTATTTGGGGGTGCAGGGTAAATGGGGCTGGGTGGCCTGCCTGGGGCCGCATAGCAGGGTGATCTTTGGATGTCTGAGGCCGGATTTGGACCCAGGTGCTCCTGGCTCAAGGGCCAGTGCTCTGTCCACCACCCAGCCACCCCTACTATTATTACTATTTCATTTTACTTTGGGTCTTTTTTTTCTTTTCTTTTTTTATTTTTGCAGGGCAGTGGGGTTGGGGTGGCTTGCATGTCACACAGCTGGGTGATTGTTGGGTGTACGGGGCCAGATGTGGGCTTGGATGCTCCTGCCTCCATGGCTGGTGCTCCATCCATTGCACCACCTGGCCATACCTACAATTATTACTATTATTTTTTAATTTTAATTTTGATTTTTTTCTCTCCCCTTTACTTTATCACTCAAGTGAGTCTATATTTTTGGGGGGAGGGGCTATTTTTTTTTACTCTTAAATTAGAATATTTTATTAAGTATAAAAACATTATTTGTACAAAATGAGAATAAATAAATATTAAATAAAAAATAAAAAAATAAAAATAGATATTAATGGTGGTCATAATCAAAGGGGTTTTTGAAGTTTTAAAAAGGAATAGATCAACTTTCCTTCTTTTACCATATGCTAAAAACAATGAGATAATATTGAATATGATGGTGGAAATACTAGAATTATTCCCATGCAGGGCAGCTAGGTGACACAGTAGTTAAAATGCCAGACCTGGAGTCAAGAATACCCATATTCTTTTTTTTATTGTTTTTTGAATTTTATAATATTCCCCCCAATCTCGATTCCCCCCCCACATCCCCCACAGAAGGCAGTCTGATATTCTTTACATTGTTTTCATGTTATACATAGGTCAAAATTGAATAGAACACCCATCTTCTTGAGTTACTTACTAGCTGTGTGACTCTAGGCAGCTCGCTTAACCCTATTGGCCTCAGTTCCTCATCTGTCAAATGGTAAGCCACTCAAGTTTCTTTGCCAAGAAAATCACAAATGGAGTTCAAAAGGGTTGGATGCAACTGAAAAGCAAACAAATGTATTCTCAGGCAGAAAGGAAACTCCTCACTCTTGATAGTCTCAACTAGCAATAGCATTAGAAATGTTAGCAACATCAATGAGATATGAGAAATAAATTAAATAAATAAATATTGGTGATGAGTAAGATAAGATTCTCTACATATCAAATAAGACATCTAGAGATAATGATTGACTGTACCTAAAACCAATATTTCACTGAGAATTTCAAGATAATCAACAAAATTATTAACTTAATTTTAGTGAAGTAGAAGGAAGATGTTCATTTCAACATAACAGCAAAAAAAACAAAATAAACACAATATGTGTTGCATTAACTTACCAAGACATGTAAGAAGTTTTGAGAGATGTAGAAATAATTCATTTGGACCCTTACTCTATTCCTATCAGCATCAGTCAATTTGCTATGATTCTATAAGGGTAGTGATAATAAATTCTATATATCAGACCCTAGAGCTGAGAGCTACAGATTGTATGATTACTTGCTTAATCATAGGAAGCTAATTAGAGGCCCTGCATCCTTATTTTTCCTTTTCATGGTAATCAAATCCAGTGTGACAGGGTTGACTCAATTACATGGAAAGACCCCCAACTTTTTTTTTTTACTTCTGGATCCTTCTCTCTTGTCCAGCATGTCCAAGTGGCAATCTTGTGACCACCTATTCAGTGGAGATAGACCTGACTTCACCCAACTCATGACTCTACAGAGATGTTCTTTTTGTCTATTTTAGCTTATATGTCATATGTCAACCAGTGGAATTATTCTGTATTTTGCATATCACTCTAGAATGTTCAGGTACTACATGATATCAAACTCTATAAATACAAGGTCCTGGAAGAAAGAAAGATCTCAAATGATGAGGAAGATCTGAAATCCATTTCTTAGAAGAGACTATACACTCTTGAATAAAGTGCCATTGACTTAGCACTCTTCCTCAATCTCTTTTATTGTAGGTGGAATAATTTTAATGTCCACATTAAAGTCAACCCTGAGATGGGATAATGCACGGATCTCAATCTCTCTTGGTCAGTCCCTGTAAGGGACCCAAAAGAAGAAGTTCACATCAGATTTTTGCTGTTGGCTTACCCACAGACATCAGCCCTGGGAGGTTGGACACTTCATTATCTACACTCAAATTTTCTGAGCTAAGTCTCTTCAAGATTGGTGAGTCTGACTTGATTTACTCATTGGGAAAATTTTAATGCCCAGAGATAAATTAAGGGAAAATTGGAAAAATCAATCGATGATCTTTTTTGATGGTTAAAATAAGCCAATATAATAAAAAATGATACTTGCCAAAATAATTTCAATCTAAATATTACAAGGTTGTTTCAAAAAATTAGAAACTGTCATAATAAATTTCACATGGAAAAGTTTAAAGATACTAAGGTTTATGTTTAGAAAGTACATATAACTGGGTAGGCAGGTCCTGATTCCTGGCCCAAGAAGTCTTTTTCTCCCTTCATGAAGTCTGCATCCTTAGGTTGGTTTCCTATTGCTGAGGCAGGTAATCTGCTTCTGGTCTGGTCCTGACCTCTTCTTCACTGGACTATACTACTCTATTGATGGGTACTTTCCACCTCTCTCACCTCCTGCTCCTTAGGTAGCAGAGAAGGTAAAGATACCAAGTATCTTTACCAGAATCTGTCCTAACTCCTCACTAGACCTGACTGTTGAGGGGTTCAGCTATTCAATTGTGTCTGTGTCACTCTCCAAACTTTGTAATGTTCACAAAATACCTCTCAGGAACTTCCCATCTTCTTTGTCTATACAACTATCCCTAGCAAACTCTTCTTTCAACATTTACCTGCTGATCTTAGAATGACCCCATCCCCCAAGAATTCCTGGGGCAGAAAAATCTCATCTTCTTGAGTGGGCGGGCCTTAGGTCTGTTGTCGTGACCATTTTCTTGGCTTCTGATCATCTTTTTTTGCTTTGATCCCCGGTATCTATGGATTCTCTTATTCCCAGTTATTTACTAAAATTCTTCTCAGAGACACTCATACCTGGAGGAAAACTTTCTCCTAAGGGTACACATCTACAGACTTAGTGCCACCTGGTGCTATCCACTGCCTTCCAAAATTATACTCAGCTAGAAATGAACAGCCAAGGCCCTCTGATCAGCTTGCACAAAAAGAATTTATTCTCCCAAAGCCATCACATTTGCATAAAATGGTACTTCTCTATAGAGAAAAACCACTACATCTGATCCAGCTATGTTGTTAGAAGACTAATTATGATTAGGAAACTCTCCTCCCTTAGGTACTATGTTACTGGCTTTATTTTCATGTAGTCAGATTTGGTCTTTTTTAATGGAGTTTGCAGAAATGCACTTACACAAGTAATACTTTCCATTAGCTGAGGAGCAAGTGAAGCATAGGGTTTTTCTTTTTCTCATTCTACTTGTCTCAGAAGCCATAAGATGTGCTAAATTGTACTCAAGAAAATCATGATCCACAGACATCCTGCTTTCAATGTTCCCCCTTTTTTCCCTTACCCTGCTATATAAGAATCAACACTACTAAGCCATTGGTGAGACACCCTTAGAAAAATGGGGTTGCTCAGCCAAATAGCCAGGTAATAAACTCTAAGCAATATCACCTGCCAACCAAAGGGTAATCAATTCCACAAATGAAAAGGCCAAAATGAAGGAAATTGCTGGTGTCAGCACAAAGAAACAAGCATTTACTTCATATTGGTGCTGACTCAGTCATGGTTTTCTATAGAAGACCTTCTAAGTTCCCATAGTCATTATCTCCACCTTCTTAGAGCCTAGGTAATAGGATCAGGGGATGGATAGATGGGGCTGTAGTGGATAGACCACTGGGTCTGAAGTCAGAAAAACTGAATTTCATGAGTTCAAATCTGGCCCCAGATACTTACCACCTGTGTGACCATGGGCAAGTCATTTAACCCACTTTGCTCAGTTTCCTCATCTATAAAATGAACTGGAAAGGGCAAACTGATCCATTATCTGTGCCAAAAAAACCCCAAATGGGGTCACAAAGAGTTGGAATCAACTGAAATGACTAAACAACTAGAATGAGACATAGCTAAGTGATTTCTAGATCTCCTAATTGTGACTTTATTACAAAACTGTCTTGGAACCATTTCTCTTCTCTCTGAAATGAGTTAATTTGAAAAAATGTTTAGCACAGTATCTGGGACATAGATAATGCTACATAAATGCTTATTCCTTTCCTTTCTCCTTTCCCTTCTCTACATGTTCTTTCTTGGTCACCTCATTAACTTCTGTGTGCCAAATCATCTCTATGCATATGGAACTCAGACCCATATGTCCAGCCTTGTTTTCTCATTAGAGCTGCATTCATTGGCAGCTGCCAATTCTAAATTGAACATTCTAAACTGGGCTCCCCTTAGGCATCTCAAATTCAATATGTCCAAAACTAGAACCTATTATCCTTCACTCAGATGTCATGCTGGACTCTACACATTGTCTCTCCCCATAAAATGTGAGTTCTTTAAAAATGGAAACTACTATTTGTTTGCTTGTTTAATTTTTATTCCTTTTTTAATTATAAAGATTTTATTTATTTATTTATTTTGTGTTTTACAATTTTCCCCCTATTCTTGCTTCCCTCCCCCTACCCCCCACAGAAGACAATTTGTTGATCTTTACATTGTTTCCATGGTATACATTGATCCAAATGAGTGTGATGAGAGAGAAATCATATCCTTAAGGAAGAAACATAAAGTATAAGAGATAACAAGATCAAACAATAAGACATCAGTTTTTTTCTAAATTAAAAGAAATAAATAGTCTTGGTCTTTGTTCAAACTCCACGGTTCTTTATCAGTATACAGATGGCACTCTATTGAAGACAGCCTCAAATTATCCCTGATTGTTGCACTGATGGAATGAGCAAGTCCACTAAGGTTGATCATCACCCCCATGTTGCTGTTAGGGTATACAGTGTTTTTCTGGTTCTGCTCATCTCACTCAGCATCAGTTCATGGAAATCCCTCCAGGCTTCCCTAAATTGCCATTCCTCCTGGTTTCTAATGGAAAATAGTGTCCCATGACATACATATAAGACAGTTTGCTAAGTCATTCCCCAAATGAAGGACATTTACTTGATTTCCAATTCTTTGCCACCACAAACAGAGCTGCTATAAATATTTTTTTACAAGTGATGCTTTTACCCTTTTTCATCTTCTCTTCAGGGTATAGACCCAGTAGTGGTATTGCTGGATCAAAGGGTATGGACATTTTTGTTGCCCTTTGCGCTTAGTTCCAAATTGCTCTCCAGAAAGGCTGTATGAGTTCACAGATCCACAATGTCCCAGATTTGCCACAACCCTTCCAACAATGATCATTATCCTTTCTGGTCATATTGATCAGTCTGAGAGGGGTGAGGTGGTACCTCAGAGAAGCTTTAATTTGCATTTCTGTAATAAGCAATGACTTAGAGCAATTTTCCATATAACTTTGGATTGCTTTGATCTCCTCATCTGTAAATTGCCTTTGCATATCCTTTGACCATTTGTCAATTGGGTAATCATTTTAAAAAAAATTGACTCTATTCTCTGTATATTTTAGAAATGAGTCCTTTGTCAGAAACATTAGTTATAAAGATTGTCTCCCAGTTTACTACATTTCTTTTGATCCTGGTCACAGTGGTTTTGCCTATGCAAAAGCTTTTTAATTTAATGTAATCAAAATCATCTAGTTTGTTTTTAATGATGTTCTCCATCTCTTCTTTGGTCATAAACTTCTCCCCTTTTCATAGATCTAACAGGTAAATTAGTCCTTGATTTTCTAGTTTGCTTATAATATTGTTTTTTATGTCTAAATCCTATAACCATTTGGATCTCATCTTGGTCTAGAGTGTGATGTGTTGGTCTAAGCTAAGTTTCTTCCATACTAACTTCCAGTTTTCCCAGTGGTTTTTTTCAAGGAGAGAGTTTTTATCCCAATAGCTGGACTCTTTGGGTTTATCAAACAGCAGATTACTATAATCATTTCCTGCTATTGCACCTAATCTATTCCACTGGCCCACCACTCTATTTCTTAGCCAATGCCAGACAGTTTTGATGACTGATGCTTTATAATATAATTTTAGATCGCATAGGGTTAAGCCCCCTTCTTTTGTACTTTTTTTCATTGAATCCCTGGAAATTCTTGACTTTTTAATTTTCCATATGAATTTACTTGCAACTTTTTCTAATTCCTTAAAGTAATTTTTGGAATTTTGATTGATAGGGAACTAAACAGGTAGTTTAGTTTTGGTAGAATTGTCATTTTTATTATATTAGCTCATGCCTAAAAAATTCTATCTCAGAAAACTAAATGCAACAAGCCACCATTGAACTCCCTAAGAAAACATCACCAGGGCCAGACAGATTCATAAGTGAATTCTACCAAACATTTAAGGAACAATTGGTTCCAATTCTATATAAACTCTTTGGAAAAATAGGGGAAGATGGAATTCTGCCTAACATTAATAGGACGACCTATCCATGAGCAGTTGATGCTTGCCCAGTTATTTAAATCTGATTTAATTTATGAGAAGTGTTTTGTAATTATTTTCAAAAAGTTTCTGACTCTTCCTTGGCAAATAGACTCCCAGGTATTTTTATTTTGTCTGAATATGAATGGTATTTCTCTTTCTATCTCTTCCTGCTGTGTCTTGCCAGTCATATATAACAAAGTTGAGAATTTATGAGGGTTTATTTTATATCCTGCAACTTTGCTAAAATTGCTAATTGTTTCCAGTAGTTTTTTTGGATGATATTGAGGATTCTCTAGGTAGATCATCATGTCATCTACAAAGAGTGAGAGTTTTGTCTCTTCCTTCCAAATTCTTATTCCTTCAATTTCTTTTTCTTCACTAATTGCTGAATCTAACATTTCTAACACAATATTGAATAGAAGTGGTGATAATGGGCATCCTTGTTTCACCCCTGATCTTTTTGGGAATGCCTCTAGCCTTTCCCCATTGAATATAATGCTTGTTGATGGTTTCAGATAGATACTGCTTATTATTCTAAGGAACAATCCATTTATTCCCACACTCTCTGGTGTTTTTAGTAGGAATGGATGCTGTATTTTGTCAGAAGCTTTTTCAGCATGTATTGATATAATCATATAATTTCTGATAGGTTTGTTATCGATATAATTAATTGTACTAACAGTTTTCCTAATATTGAACCAACCCTGCATTCCTGGGATAAATCCTACTTGGCCAAGATGTATTATCCTAGTGATAACTTGTTGTAATCACTTTGCTAAGATTTTATTTAAGATTTTTGCATCTATATTCATTGGGGAGATAGGTCTATAATTTTCTTTCTCTGTTTTAACTCTTCCTGGTTTAGGTATCAGCACCATATTGGTGTCATAGAAAGAGTTAGGCAGAGTTCCATCTTCCCCTATTTTTCCAAAGATATATAGAATTGGAGCCAATAGTTCCTTAAATGTTTGGTAGAATTCACTTGTGAATCCATCAGGCCCTGAAGATATTTCCTTAGGGAATTCAATGGTGGCTTATTGAAATTCATTTTCTGAGATAGGGTGGTTTAGGTATTTAATCTCCTCTTCATTTAACCTGGGCAACTTATATTTTTGTAAATATTCATCCATTTCACTTATATTGTCAAATTTATTGGCAAAATATTTCTGAATTATTACTTTAATTTCCCCCTAATTGGTGGTGAATTCAAATTTTTCATTTGTGATACTAGAAATTTGGTTTTCTTCTTTCTTTTTTTTACTCAAATTGACCAGAGCTTTATCAATTTTATTTGTTATTTCATAAAACCAACTCTTGGTTTTATTTATTAATTCAATAGTTTTTTTGCTTTTGATTTTATTGATTTCTCCTTTAATTTTTAGAATCTCTACCTCGGTTTTTAATTGGGGATATTTAATTTGTTTTTCTCTAATTTTTTTTAGTTGCATATTTAGTTCATTGATTTCCTCTTTCTCTAATTTATTTATGTATGCATTTAAAGATATAATATATCCCCTGACAGCTGCTTTGAGTGAATCCCATAGGTACATTGTTTCATTATTGTCATTATCTGGAATAAAATGATTGTTTCTATAATCTGTTTTTTGATCCACTTATTGTTTAAAATGAGGGTATTCAATTTCCAATTGGTTCTGGATCTATATTTCCCTGGCCCAATATTGTATATGACTTTTATTGCATTGTGATCTGAGAAAGATGTATTCACTATTTCTGCCTTTCTGCAGTTGATCATTAGGTTTTTATGTCCTAGTACATGGTCAATTTTTGTATAAGTTCCATGTACTGCAGACAAAAAGGTATATTCTTTTCTATCCCCATTCAGTTTCCTCCATAAGTCTACCATATCTAATTTTTCTAACAATCTATTTACCTCCCTAATTTCTTTCTTGTTCATTTTATGATTCGATTTATCTAGATCTGATAGTGGGAGGTTGAGGTCTCCTACTAGTAGAGTTTTGCTGTCTATGTCTTCCTGTAATTCTTTCAGCTTCTCCTCTAAGAATTTGGGTGCTGTCCCACTGGGTGCATATATATTCAATATTGAAATGACTTTATTAGCTATGGTACCTTTTAGGAGGATAAAGTTTCCTTCCTTATCTCTTTTAATGCTATCTATTTTTGCTGCTGCTTTGTCTGAGATAAGGATTGCTACTCCTGCTTTTTTTACTTCAGCTGAAGCAAAATATATTTTGCTCCAACCTTTTACCTTTACTCTATATGTATCTCTATGCTTCAAATGAGTTTCTTGTAAGCAGCATATTATAGGATTCTGGTTTTTAATCCACTCTGCTATTTGCTTACGTTTTAAGGGAGAGTTCATCCCATTCACATTCAAGGTTATGATTACTAATTCTTTATTGCCCTCTGTGCTATCTTCCCTCTGTTTGTATTTTTCCCCTTTCCCCCCCTTTTATCCATATTCCCCAGTCTTTTGTTTCTGAAAACCACCCCCTTCAGTGTGTTTGCCTTCCTATATCACACCCTCCCCTTTCTTTCCCCTTTCCCTTTTTCCCTTTTCCCTTGCCTTCCTTTTGTTATTTCCCCTTATTTCCCCCACTCCCCTTCCCTTTCTTCATCACCCCTCCCCTTTTCCCCTTTTAATACTTGAAAGTTTAGATGTTTTATAAGTTAACTGAGTATGTGTAGGTTGACTTTAAGCCAAATTTGATGAGAAGAAGATTCAGGTGTTTCTCCTCTGCTCCCTTCTTCCCCACTATTACCATAGGTTATTTTGTACCTCTTAGTGTAATGAGATTTACCCCATTCAATCCCCTCCCCGCTCCCGTCTCTTTCCTGTCCCCCTTTTTAGGGCGGTAGTGTTTTTTTTAGATCCTTCTGTCTAAGTCATAGAAAATTCTGAGTGTCTGTCCCTTCTAGTTCTGTACATTCTGTCGAATAGAGTCAAAATTCCTGAGAGTTATTAGAGTCTTTCTCCCAAGTGGGGTTAAAGCCAGTTACATCCCATTGGATAGTAGTCTCATGGATAGGTCATGAATGTCCATCATTTCTGGCTAGATGTATTCGCTCTGTTAGAGTTACATTTCTCAAGGTTTATGAGAATCTTTTTTTTACCCCCAAGCTGGGGTTTAGCTAATTTCAACTTACTGGATTGCATTTTTTTTCTTTTACTGCCACCCCCTTTTTTTTTTAACCTTTTCATGTGTCTCTTGAAGCTCCTGTTTGATGTCCAAATTTTCTGTTTAGCTCTGGTCTTTTCATCAGAAATTTTTGGAATTCTTCCATTTCATTAAATATCCATCTTTTTCTCTGCAAGAGAAGGCTCAGCTTTGCAGGAAAGTAGATTCTTGGCTGCATTCCAAGCTCCCATGCTCTTTAAAATATCTTGTTCTGGGCCCTTCGATCCCTTAAAGTTGATGCAGCCAGGTCCTGCGTGATCCTTACTGTGCCTCCTTGATATTTAAATTGTTTCTTTCTGGCTGCTTGCAGGATTTTCTCTTTTATCTGATAGTTCTGCAGTTTGGCCACAACATTCCTTGGTGTTTTCATTTTAGGATCTTTTTCTGGTGGGGATCGATGTACTCTTTCAATAACTACTTTGCCCTCTGATTCCATGATGTCAGGGCAGTTTTCCATCACTAGATCCTGTAATATTAAGTCCAGGCTTTTTTCTCTTCAATGTTTTCAGGAAGTGCTATAATTTTCAGGTTGCCCCTCCTTGATCTATTGTTGAGGTCAGTGGTTTTGTTGATGAGGTATTTTACATTTGCCTCTATTTTTTCTATTTTTTGATTTTGTTTAACTGACTCTTGCTGTCTCATGGAGTCATTAGTTTCTGTAGACTCCATTATTTTGGGGGGGAGGAGTTTTCTTCATTAACCTTTTGCAACTCCTTTTCCAATTTGTCAATTCTACTTTTGAAAGAGCTTTCCATTTGACCAATTGAGGTTTGGAGAGAATTAATTTCTTTTTGCATTTGCTCATTTGAGGATCTGAGAGAATTATTCTCATTTTGTAATTTTCCAATTGACGATCTGAGAGATTTATTCTCCTTTTGTGTTTGTCCAATTGTACTTTCTAAGATATTAATTGTCTCCCCTAAATTTTTAAGCTCCTTCCTTATTTCTTCAAGGAAGTCTTTCTGTGCTGGAGACCAGATTGTATTCTACTCAGAGGTTCCAGGTCTTTCTGAGTTGGGGTCTTGCCCTTCCAGGAATTTTTCTATGGATCCACCTTTCTGCTTACCCTTCTTCATTATGCTAAGACCTTGAGTTGGAGGGGGGGGCTGGTTCACCTTTGCTTGAGACCGCTGAAGGCTTTACTGAGTGCAGTTTCTCTGGCTGCCCAGTAGGAGGTGCTGTTGTCCTCTCTGGAGTGTCTGTGACCTTGGTTGGGAAGCCTTCTCCCTTTGCCAGAAGGCAGTAATTGGAACTATTGAATTCTTTTGCCTTCAATCAATGGTGGGCTTTACCCTGGCCTGAGGTCATTCCTCAGCTGGGCTGGTTCTTTTGCTCACACACCTGGACCTGAGGCAGAAGTAATTTGCCTTTGTTTGAGGAGAAGCCTCTGTTCAATGGAGACATGCCCTCAGAGTTTTTCAGACCTGAGAAGCCTATGGATTGTATCTGCCTTTCTCCTGCACCAGAATACTTCCCCCAGCCTGGTCCCGGAGCTCCAGGGGGACAGCACCAACACCAGTGCCTCTGCTTCCCCGTGGACCCAAGCCCCTTTCATCCAGCCCCACCGCTGATCCAGCAAGTCTGCTCTCAGGCCCTCAGACTCCCAGTTCCAATTCAGCTGTTAATCTGGCTGATCCGGGGCTGATCCTCCCTTGGAGCCCAGACTCACCTACCTGGATTTGTCCAAGGCTGCTGCAGGAGACAAATCCTGAGGTAGCTGTTCTTCTGGCTTTTCTTTCTGGGTTTTGTGGTTTGGATTTCTTTTAAGAGGTTTGTTTCATGTGATAGATGGGGAAGAGATCAGGAGACTTTAGAACTGTGCCTGTCTTCTCTGCACCATCTTGGCCGGAAGTCCATCTGTTCTACTAACCCTTTCTTGCCCTCCATGCTATCTTCCCTCTGTTTGTATTTCCCTCTTTTTCCCCTTTATCCATATTTCCCAGTATTTTGTTTCTGAATACCACTGCCTTCAATGTGTTTACCCTCCTATACTCACCCCTCCCCTTTCTTTCCCCTTTCCCTTTTTCCCTTTTCCCTTCCCTTCCTTCTGTTAGTTCCCCTTTTTCTCCCCCTTCCTGTATTCATACCCCTTCCCCTTTTCCCCTTTTACTACTTGAAAGGTAAGTTTTTTAAGTTAACTCTGTGTGTGTGTGTTTGTGTGTGTGTGTGTGTGTGTGTGTGTGTGCGCGCGTGTGTGTGTGTGTGTGTGTGTGTGTGTGTGTGTGTGTGTGTTAACTTTAAGCCAAGTCTGATGAGAGGAAGATTCAGGTGTTTCTCATCTCTTCCCTTCTTTCCCTCTATTAACATAGGTCTTTTGTACTTCTTAATGTAATGAGATTTACCTCATTCAATCGCCTCCCTCCTCCCATCTCCTGCCTATCCCCCTTTTTAAAGAGGAAGTGTTTTTAAATCATTCTATCTGAGTCAGAGAAAATTCTGAGTATCCATCACTTCTGGATAAGTGTTCTCTTTCTAATAGAGTTATAATTCTTGAGAGTCATTAGAGTATTTCTCCCAAGTAGGGATATAGCCAGTTTCATCCCATTGGGTAGCACTCTCCTGGATAAGTCATGAGTGTTCATCATTTCTGGATAAGTATATTCTCTCTGATAGAATTACAATTCTTAAGAATTGTGAGACTCTTTTTCCCATTCTGGGATATAGCCAGTTTCATCTTATTTGATAACAGTTTTTTTTCTTTACCCCTCCCCTTTTTTTACCTTTTCATGTGTCTCTTGAACCTCCAGTTTGATGTTCAAATTTTCTATTTAGCTCTGTTTTTTTCATTAGGAATTGTTGCAAGTCTTCCATTTCATTAAATGTCCATCTTTTCCCCTGAAATAGAAGGCTTGGCTTTGCCAGATAGTAGGTTCTTGGCTGCATTCCAAGCTCCCTTGCTCTTCAGAATATCTTGTTCCAGGCCCTTCATTCCCTTAATGTTAATGCAGCCAGGTCTGGTGTAATCCTTACTGTGGCTCCTTGGTATTTAAATTGTTTCCTTCTGGCTACATGCAAGATTTTCTCTTTTATCTGATAGTTCTGGAATTTAGCCATAACATTCCTTGTTTTCATTTTAGGATCTCTTTCTGGAGGTGATTGATGTATTCTTTCAATAACTACTTTGCCCTCTGGTTCCATGGTATCAGGGCACTTTTCCATCACTAGATCCTATAATATTAAGCCCAGGCTTTTTTCTCTTCAATGTTTTCAGGAAGTCCAATAATTCTCAGGTTGCCCCTCCTCGATCTATTCTCAAGGTCAGTGGTTTTGCTGATGAGGTATTTTACATTTTCTTCTATTTTTTTTATTTTGTTTAACAGGCTCTTGCTATCTAATGAAGTCATTAGTTTCCACAGACTCCATTCTTTTTTTTAGGAGGAGTTTTCTTCATTTACCTTTTGCCACTCCTTTTCCACTTGGTCAATTCTATTTTGAAAGAGCTTTCCAATTGAGCTTTGACCAATTGAGGTTTTGAGAGAATCATTTTCATTTTTGCATTTGCCCAATTAAGGATCTGAGAAATCTATTCTCATTTTGTATTTGTCCAATTTTACAGTTAAGTATTAAACCTATAAATTTTAATATAACATTTATTGTTACATCTGAAAGGGATGTTTTGTCTGGTTAAAAATTGGGAAAGAAATTCTTGGATTTTTAAAAAAAATTTAAATAAAATTATAGGACGTAGACTTAAAAAAGACTTGAGAGATCAAGTCTAAGTCAACAAGATGTCACAATGTCCTGGACTTGGCAACAGGAAGTACTGATTTTAAATTCAGTCTCCAACACTTACTGGATAATTCTGAGAAAGTCATATAACTTCTTTTTGCCTCAGTCTCTTCAATTGCAAAATAGAGATATTAATAGGACTTACCATACAGGGTTGTTATTAGGATCAAATACAATAATGCTTGATGAAAAGTATTTAGCATAGTGACTGACATTTGTTAGGCACTATATAAACACAGGGAACTCTGGTACTCTAGGTGGTAGAGCATCAGTCCTCTGGCCAGATATACTCTGATAGATTCACCTTCTTGAGTTCAAATTTGGCTTCAGACACTTCCTAGCTGTGTGACTCTGGGCATGTCACTTAACTCTTTTGCCTCAGTTTCTTCTTTTGTAAAATGAGCTGGAGAAGGAAAAAGGCAAGCCGCTCCAGTCTCTTTGCCAAGAAAACCCTAAATGACATCAGAAAGAGTTAGATACAACTGAAATGAATGAATATATAAAATGTTTACTCCATCAATTTAAATGTTTTGGGGCATTTTCTGGGCGAGGAGATTTTTTTTTTGTTTCTTGGTTTTTGAGGGTTTGGGCAGAGTAGGTTGTTGCATTTCAAACTAAGAGAACTTAAAAATTTCTTTCAAAGACAAAGATTCTACAAGTGGCAAATATACTTTTATCCTAATAACACCCTTTTGGTCCCTTATTGAACACTATAGATGTAGTGTTAGATGAGTGACAATCAGACTTTTGAATAAATTTAGTGTCATTAATAAATTACAAAATAATAAATTATAAAATAAGCACTCTCTTTATTGCAATATTATTGTGTAGTACAAAAGGCCTGGTGGTTTTGGAGGGAGAAAGTCTTACATTCAAGTTATAACTAAGCCTATTTCTTTTGGTGAGAACTCTGAGGTCATTTTCCATGTCAAGGTCTCCACCCTTATAAAATGAGAAGCCTGAGTTAGGTGCTCTCCAAGGTCCCTACAATTCATATGTACATCAAATATACATCCTAGACACAAACTGAATGCATTCAATGTCCTCTCATGTTAGTCTGAGGTGAGAAAGGAATCCATTGGGTCTCCAAGAAAGCCTTTATCAAAGAACAATGATCTTCCTCAATACTGGCCTGTTATCTATTATCATATTATCTAAGAGACAGCCCAAAGGTGGTCTTGTCCAACCTCTTTATTCCTTCACACATGAATTTTTCATGTTCCAAAAGGCTAGAACATTTGTCCTAGGGTTACACAGCAAGTTAGTAGTTGGACAAGGATTCAGACCCAGGTCACCTGACTGCATCATCAATGCCTCATCTGCTGCTATTCTTCCATGGCTATTAAACCTGAAAAATACAGGAAAGAAAAGAAAAGCAACTTTTTTCACCTCCTTTACTGCCACCAATTATCTGTGGCCAAAGCTTAGAGAAAGCCAGACTGCTCTACTAATAATAATATCAAGATCTTGACAAAGTCACTTACTTCTTATATAATAGCCATCACAGTAGCTCAGACTCTTGGGACTCTGAGGACAATGTAAGCTACCTCATTAGCCCAACTCATATGTAAGGTGAAAGTGTTTATTGGTCATGTAGGAACACCATGTCCACATGGGTCTATCTACATGTTACTTGGAGGAGGCATAAATAAATATCTTCAGAATCCCCTCCACCAATTCTTCTCCAATGGAGACTTTGATTCCTGCCAGGATTTTGTGGAGGGAGCAGGAAAATGGGATTGATCTCCCCAGAGAAGTGATAGCATACAAGAATTATTTCCTTAAGTCCCCCTAAATAGTATAGTAGCTTTTGGAGAATAATTTTTAGTTTCAAACTCTACTCCTAGCTTCTATCACTTTAATGGAGAGGAACCTTCATAACATGTATATTTAAAAACTTGACAATGCCAGTTACACAGAGACCATCACACATAGAAAATAGTGAATTAGTAAATAAGAATAAATCTATTTATCTGAGATAATAGCAAACAGATTTCATAGAAAATAAATGATGGTGTTTGTCCTTCATTCTTGAAGAAGACCATGACATCATTAAGGTAATGCCTTGATAAGCAAATTAATTGGATTTGAATGAGGGGGTACTATGCAAAGTCATCAGCCTCACTTTCTCATCTAGAGTCATCCGGTTTTAGTGACCAGATATGGATCAGGACAACTGGAGATGGCCCAGGATACAAGGTAATCAGGGTTAAGTGATTTGCCCAAGGTCACCCAGTTAGAAAGAGTCAGGTAACTAAAGCTGAATTGGAACTCAGTCTTTCTGACCCCAGGGAAGGTACTTATCCACTGCACCACCTAGCTGTTCCTTAGAAGGATAGATAGATAGATAGATAGATAGATAGATAGATAGATAGATAGATAGAAATATAACAATATGCTAGGTAATACACAGAGTGAATGCTCAAAGAACAAATTTCCCCTGTCCCACACAATGCAGTGGATAGTGTTGTACTAGAGGTTCATGAAGATTTCTGTTCAAGTCCTTCCTCTTTTATTTATAGGACAAAATACTTTATCTCTCTGGTTCTCAGTTTCTTCATCTGCAAATGAGGAGGGGAGAAGTAGATATAAAAAATTCTACCTGTAGTACCATTCTCACATAGCTAGTATATGGTTCAAAAGAGATAATGCTCACAAACTTTAACATGTTAGAGAAATGTCATGCATGATGAGGATTAGGATGAGAAGTGTGATAGTGATTGGAATGAAGATGGTGGTGGTAGTAGTATTGATTATGATGATGCCCTTCCCTCTTGCCCATTTACTTAAGTTTGAACTTTCTAGAGTCATCTTTTAAGCTGCATTACAATCCCCACAAATCCTTTAGTCAAGTCAAACAAAACCATAATAAAGGTCCTGGATTCATTTTCCCAATCCTTCCTCACACTACCAGGTAAGATTTTTCAAAGTATAGATGCTACTTCTCCCCTCAGGGTCCTAGGGGGTAACTCTAGGATGTTAGGTTTCTAATGCTATTACTCACAAGCACCCACCCAGTGTATCATCTTCATAATTAATCAAGAAGTGATTGATTAACCAATGAATAGCAATTAACAAAGAAATATTGACTGAGAAGGTATGGAAAGGACAGAACTATAAAAACATCCCAGCCACCCCCCACTCATACTTCCACTTGATCCTTGGGACTCAAACTCAAAATGACTACACAAAACCATTTTCCCACCTTATTTCCATTTCCAGGGGTGGGACTTCGTGCCCTGGGAGTCCTTCCCAAATCTTCCCAAGTCACTTCTGAGTGTGGAATAGCCAGTGGTCCAATTGTTCCCTTACTTGAAGGACAATGTGTCTCAGCTTCTAGGTCAGTTCACAGTTAGACAAAGAGAAGTGGGCTGCTCCACAGGACTGGTTCCTCATCTTATTTTCCTACTGTTGCTACTGGTTCCAGTTGCTGAAAGGATCCTTAATGGGCTTCTGACCTTTCAAAGTTCATATGATTATAGCCCTGTGCATTCTAAGATATTCATTCACCAAGGATCAGGAAAGAAAAAGCACACACACAAAAAAACAAAGAAACTAAGGTGTCATGTGTTCAGAGCCACATGGTGACCAAGTGGGGAGATAAGGCAGCTCAGTCACTACTTTTTGTAATCCAGAAGTCCACAACAGTGCTTTACTTCTCTGGACTTTTGAGCTAGACTACATTCCAGTTCTTAATCTTAATTTCCCTCCACTCTACCCATCTAAATATCCAAAGAGGGATAATTCATAATTGGAGAGGAAAGGAATCTGTGCCTTGGTGGAAGAGATCATGGAAAGGTAGAAGGAGACAAACAAATATGATGATGACCACAACAGCAGTCTCTACTCTAGCATCTCCAGGCTTCCAAAGGCTTCCCTGGCAACAGCTCCAAGAGAAGACCAGGGAGAATATTGTTATACTCATTTTATAGAAAAGTATGGTGGGCTTTATAAAGCTCCTCTTATGTTTTCTTTCATTTCCCTTGGTCCTAATTACTCATACAGAAAATGACTAATATGGAAACACATTAAACACAAGTGAACATGTACAACTTTTACCATACTGTTCACCACTGAGGGGAGTGGGAAGGGTGTTAGAAAAATGTGTAACTTATAAATATGCAAGTGGATGAATGTTTAAAAAACTTCCATAACATGTGATTCGAAAGATAAAATATCAATTAAAAAAAAGAAAAGTGAAGTGAGACTCAGAGATAGGAAGCCCCATCTCATCAAGAGAGTAGAGACCTGCCTCACTAATGTAGGACAGAATCAGGTGGTTGACTGAAAATGAAATTGGGACAGTTTTCATAATGAAATGATCTTGGTGCCATGGCAAAATCAGACTATAGGATAATGGTGAGGGTTGCAAAGTGTTATATACATATTATCTCAGTTGATTACTTAGAGCTAGGAGGGCATCAAGGGTCATTTGATCCTGCCCTATAATTATACTGATAGCATAAAGGTTAAGTCACAGTGGTACAAGATAGCAGCTCCCAATCCTATAGTCAAGAGTAAACTCATTCCCATTCATTCCAAAGTCAGTACCCTTTCCAAGGCACTTCTCCTACAGTAAGGCAGTGGAATTACCCCCAGATGACTTTGTATAGGAACTAGGATTGTGGGGCTGCAGGCCTCAGCTGGAGGGCAGCTAAGCCAAAAGCCAACAGACAAAGGGTTGGCACCCTTCCTAGTTCAATGTATTTGCCTCTTTAGCATTGCTGTCCTTCTGGGCTGCCAAGAAGTGAGTCATATTGCATTGGAATAAATAGGAGCCATCATCAGAGACTGGCTGAAGAGATGTCTGTCTCTGGGAAAGATTGGACAGTTCAGGGCAGAACCTGAGTGAGTACCTGAATACTAACTCCTATGGTCAGCCTTTGAGTTGAGTGAATCACCGGCAAGGTCATGCTGCATCTCCCTCCCACCTTTGCAAGTCCTTTCCACAAAGATGCCCAAGGGGATTAAATGAAACTGTCCTCAGACAAAGTAAACTTGTGGGTCTATGGAATCAAGACCAATTTGTGCTTCCATAGGAAAATGGAACAAAACAACACATTTTTATCATTATTCAGTCATTTTTCAGTCATGTCTTACTTTTCATAACCCCATTTGGGATTTTCTTGGCAAAGAGACTGGAGTGGTTAAACATTTCCTCTTCTAGCTAATTTTACAGATGACAAAACTGAGGCAAAGTGACTTGGATGGCAGCACACAGCTAGTAAGTGTCTGTGGCTGTTTAAAACCTGACTCCAGGTCTAATACTCTCTCCACTGTTCCACCTAGCTGCCCCAGATGAAACTGGATGGTACCTAGGATCAGAAGATAGGGCTGAATTCAGTCTCAGCCACTTACATACCTGTATGACCTTGTACCAATCATTTACCTGCTGTCCCAGGGTCACAGTTTCCTTCACTCTGAAATGAAGAGTTTGGACCAGACAACCCCGAAATTCATACTCCCAGATAATTTATAGCAATTTCATGAAAAGGAATTGCCAAAGCCTTCCTCATTTGCAATTTCCTATATTTTGCAATGATAACTTTACTCTGAGGGGATATAATCTAAGACAAAATGGGAGGGAGAGTGGCTCAGCAAGGCATTGAATGTCAAGAAAGGGTCTTTGAACTTTACCCATCAGAGAAAAAGAACCTCTAAAGATTGAGGTACAAACAAGTAATGTGCATCCAGAGATTTCTCTATGGAAGGAAGGCCAGTCCAGAAGCATATGAAGACTGGTTTGGAGAAGAGAGAATGTAGAGGAAGAAAGCTCTTATAAAAGAGATTATTGAAACAGTCCCAAATTGGTTGAAATGAGGGCCTGGACCATGATCATTGATTCAGAGTCAGAAGATCAGCTAGTCCAAAACTCCATTTTATAGAGAAGTAAGCCTAGGAGAGTGAAAAGAATTGCCCCAAACTAGATCTAAACTTCTTCAGGGATTTTTTTTGTGAGACAATCAATGACTTATCCAAGATCACAGAGCTAGCAGCCATGACAGGTGGAATTTCAATCCAGGTTTCCTTATAAGCTTTCCCCTTTACCAAATTATCTTTCAAAAACATTTCCCCAGAATATTTGCCTTCCTGCCATTCACAGATCCTTTCTTCTCCTATGTTCCCACTTCCTGAGGAATTTCTATGATCCAGAAATTTGAAATTTGGGTGCTAATTTTTCAATGTGCATTAATCTACTTGATGGATAGACAGAAGTCCCAGAGTCTGAAAAGGATCAATGCATAGATGACCTAGATCTATTTTTCTTTTGGATTTTACTCTTTCCTTTTGGAAAAATATAGCATGATGCATGGAATCCCTATGTGTCCAGTCTTTGTCCTTTGTACCATTAGAAGAAGTCACAGATTCCTGCTCCCAGGAAATGCCAGATCTCCCCCTTGCCAGGGAGAAAGCCTGTAGGGGCATTCCTAATCAATTGTTCAATAAGTGTTTATTGATTACTAGTTCTATGCTGGTGGCAGGGCAGTGGTGTCAAACTAAAATAGAAATGACTCTCTGATGACTCCATAGGGACTTAGAAAGTCACAAATTCACATTATCTATATTTTATTGTACTTTCATTTATTTTGTCCAACATTTCCCAACTATATTGGTTCTTGAAATCAGACGCATTGTTCTTCACACATTTTCAGGGGTGATACTAAGTCAGAGAATGTAACAGTTCCTGTTTTCAATGAGTTTTTATCCTATCAGTGAAGACAAGATATACACACGAAAGTATATTCTGATTAAGTACAAGGTAATCTGAGAGAAAGGACACTAGTGGTTGGCGGGATCAAAAAACATTCAAGCTACATCATGAAAGAAAAGAAGAAATTTATAGGAAAGATGAAGGGAAGAGTTCTTCCAAATATAATTGGATCTGTTCTCTTGTCCAAGGACTGATTTCATGGGATTTTCCATTCTTCCTAAACTAAAAGGAAATAATGATAACAATATAGCTAGCATTTATTTAGTACTTTTAAGGCTTATAAAGTTATCTCACTTGATACTCATAATAAACCTGGGAGGTAAGAACTATTATTATTCCCATTTTATAGACCAAGAAAGTGAGAGTAAGAGAGATAAAGAGATTTGCCCAGGGTCACATAGCTAAGTACCTGAGTCAAAATACAAATCCGAGGCTGTCTGACTCAAGGGCTCTTGACAATGACCCTATCTAATTGCCAATTAACTACAAATTCCAGGGGTTTTGTGACAGACCCACAACTAAGAAAAGGTAAGTCTGGCCAGGTGAGAGAGTATAGGAAGGTAAATAATACATGATGAGGATAGCAAGGTAAGTTGGATACAAGTTGTGAAGGATTTTAAAAGCATTAGGAAACTTCTAGGATTAGTTGAGCAGGATAGCAACAGCAGCAGAAGTGAGGCAGTTATATGGAAGATAAAGTAGAGAAGAGAGAAACTTGGGACATGAACATCTACTATATAGAATTTCAGTAGCCTAAATGAAAGGTGGTGCTGCCCATAGAGTGCCATAAACAGTAAGATTCATCTTCCTGAGTTCAAATCTGGCCTCAGTTACTTGCTAGCTGTGTGACCCTGGGCAAAACTATTTGACTCAGTTTTCCCATCTGTAAAAATGAGCTGGGAAAGGAAATGCAAACTCTTCCAGTACTTCTGCCAAGAAAACTCCAGGAGCAGCTAGGTAGCATAGTGGATAAAGCACCAGCCCTGGAGTCAGGAGGACCTGAATTCAAATCAGCCTCAGAAGCTTAATAATTACCTAGCTGTGTGACCTTGGGCAAGCACTTTAACCCTATTGCCTTTTTAAAAAATTTTATAAAAGTCAAAACCAAGAAAACCCAAAATAGGGTCACAGAGTTGGACATGACTGAAAAACAACAGAACAAAAAAACTCCAAAAACTGAAAGATGATGGGGGTCTGAACTAAAGTAGTGGTTATATGAGTAGAGTGAAGGGGTAAGATACAAAGACATCTTAAAGATAATAACACCAACATATGACACCTCTGATTGAACATGAAGCAAGGGGGAATTAGGAGACAAGGATAATCCTAAGGTTACAAACCTAGAGGAATAGAAGAATGGTGATAATCTTGTATAGTTTGGTAGAGGGGTAAATTCTGGGGAGAGATAGTGACTTCTGTTTTGAACATGTTGAGTTTGAGATTTCTCCTGAACATTCAATTTGAAAAGTACAATGGGAATTGTTGGTAGAGTACTGAATCTTGGCAGAGTTCAGGGGATGAATATATAGATTTGGGAGTCGGTTATCTCTCCTAAAAAATTAGCATCCCATCTAAAAGCACTTCCCCAAATGGGTACTCACAATCACTCACAGGATAGGGTCCCAGGAGGTGAGGACTACTACTTCCCTAGGGTTCTAAAAGAATCAGCTCATGGGTGCTCCCCTTCACCCTCCCTACCCAGGAGCTTCCTCAATCATCTATGACTGGAAATAGGCTTATATAGTTGCAATGATACATTGGAACCAGGCAGGGAAAATTGCCTTAAGCTCTAAGGAAAAGGAAGGGCAAATTGAACTTACTTTCTCATTATAGAAATGATTATTAAGCCCATGGGAGATGATATTGTTGTGTATCCTTCATTTTCAAAGAGGACCATGATATCAGGAAGATGATATCATGACTTGTAAGTGAATAGGATTTAAGTGAGGCAGGACTGAACAAAGTCACCAGCCTCATTCTCCTCTGGAACCCTATATAGATATGGATCAGAACGAGTAGAGATGGACCTGGATGCAGTGGGAGATCTTGACCTTTTTAAGCTAAGATCTTTCCAAAAACTTTCTAAAGTTTTAGTCTCTTCATTGCCCATATGTCTGCTTTACACAGTTATTACATTGTAAGTGAGGAATTGGGTTTTTTCCTATAAGAAATAAGGGAAGACTGGATTATAGAATGATGAAAAGATCCTTGAGTTTATGGACAATCACCCATTGGGCTATCATGGAAAAGAGATGATAGGATCACAGAGAAAGTGTGGATGGAGAAGGAGGCCCAAGAGAGAGCTCTGGGGAACAGCCACAGTTAGGGATCATGATATGAATGATGAGCCAGCAAAGAAAATTGAGGAGTGGTCAGATAAATAGGTCAGAGAAAACAGTGAAAACCCAATCATGTAATCCCAGACAACAAAGAATATCCAGCTGGTGAGGGTCATCAGCAGAGGTGAATGCCACAGAGAGATCAAGAATCAAAACTGAGTTGGGAACTATCAGATTTGGCATCACTAGAGACTTTGGGAAAAGCAGTTTCCATTGAGTGCTTTTTCAAGTAGTTTAGCCACAAAGGACCAAAGAAAGATAGTATGATAATTAGCAAGGATGAAAGGACCAAGTAAGGGTTTTTTCAGGATGGGGAACACATGGTCATAATGATAGACAGTAAGAAAGAAGCCAGTAGACAGGGAGAGATTGAATATTAGTGACAATCTTCATATGGGATAAAAGAACTACAGCTGGGAGGGATCTCATTAGCCATCTCTTTCAACTGATGTTGAAGAATGTTAAGAAATCTGCCCAAAGTTACACAGATGGAAAGCAGCAGAGGCAGAATGTGGAAGCAGCTCCTGAAGCTGGATGATAAAGAATTGAGTAAGAAGGGAGAGAGGAGGATGTGGAAGCAATGAGTATAGACATATTTGCTTCCCATTATGACAACTTCAAGTGCTAGTCCAAAAGTAGGACCAATGGTCTGGGGTTGAGTATCTGCCACCACTCCTGGGATTCCTATATTTATTAATGACTGTTGGCCAATCACTGTTGCTGATAGCACTGCAAAGTTGGGGTCCTACCCCATTGGATGCAGTATCCTAGATTCAGCATTCTGGGCTTTCTCCATTAGGGTCTGAGGGCAGATGATCTAGATTGTGTTGATGGCCTGACTCTCCCAAGGGGGAAAGTAATGAGTCAGGTCCTGAATTTACTTGGAAAAGAAGAATCTAAGGGTCAAAAGACCAAGAACCAACCTAATCTGTATCAGATTAAAATTTTTGACAAGATGACTTTCAAAGGAGTAGAGATTCCTGAGTAAGATTGACAAGTGAAGAGTCTGGAAGTAGCAAGAGGGAACAAGTAATATTCTGAATCTCCTTCCAGAACTTGTATATCTGGAGCTATAAAAGAATATACATCCAGTACTATGAAGCAGACTAGGTTTAGGCATATTTGAGAAAGGTCTACACTAAATGGTCACTAAATCCATAGGAGCTGGTGAGATCACCATGTGAAATAGTATAAATGGAGAAGAGAAGAGGTCCAGGATAGAAACCTGAAGAACATCCATTGTTAAATATGTGATCTGGAAGACTCTCCAACCAAGAAAACTGAGAAGGAGCAGCCAGATAAGCGGGAGACCAAGGAGAGAATAGAGTTCTACAAACCTAGAAAGGTAAGAGTATTATGAAGAAGGTGAAGAACAATGTCAATGCTGCAGAAGTTTTGAGAAGAATGAGGACTGAAATGATGGCATTGGGTTTGAGAATTAAGAGATTATTTGTAACTTCAAAAAGAGTAGTTTTGGTGGAATGAT
Organism: Macrotis lagotis; assembly: GCF_037893015.1. Lineage (NCBI taxonomy): Eukaryota > Metazoa > Chordata > Mammalia > Peramelemorphia > Peramelidae > Macrotis > Macrotis lagotis. Next base: position 19,733,641 of record NC_133660.1, on the reverse strand, counting down.
GAGGTTGGAAATCAGGTTGTAAGAGTAAGAAGAGAGAAAGTGAATGTACCTATCATAGAAGGCTTTTTCAAGTAGTTTAGCCACAAGGGACCAAAGAAAGATAGTATTATAATTATCAAGGATGAAAGGACCAAGTAAGGGTTTTTTCAGGATGGGGAACACAGTCATTATGATAGGCAGTAAGAAAAAACCCAGTAGACAGGGAGAGATTGAAAATTAGTGACAACCTTCATTATTATTGGACACCATGCTAGAAGTTCTAGCTATAGCAATAAGAAAAAGAACTGATTAGAAGAAGTATTGGTAAAGCTCATCTCAAAATTTCCATTCATATAAGATGGTGCTTTTCTTAGAAAACTTAAAAAAAATCAACAAGCAACTGGCATAATAAATAGCTTCAGGAAAGTAGCAGGATACAAAATCAATCCATAAAAAGCAGGAACATTTCTAAATATACTAACAAATTATAGTAAATGAATAAAAAGAGGAATATTGTTTAAAATAGTAACAAAAATATCACTTTTGCTGGTAAAGTTTAGGATCTCATCAGCTTATTTCCACAGAAATGTAATATAGCATTATTATGCCATCAAGAATAGTGAATATGAAGAAGAAATAATGGATGCAGTATATGAAGTGAGGTAAGTTTACAAAAGTGAATTTAAAAGAATTAAATAAATTAAAATTTAAATAACATCAAATCAGAGAAAATGCAAAATATTTCCACAAGATCTTGGGGTTGGAAGGGATCACAGTGACAAACCAATCTGGTAGAATACCTTCCACAAAAACAGGGGTCAGGGATCTTCTGACCAAAGACCTCAAAGGAGCACAGGTCTTACATGATCTCCTAAATCAGCCTATTCCATCTAGGGACTACTAAATTTTTTTTGGTTTCATTTTGTTTTTAGTTTTTGTAAGGCAGTGGGGTTGAGTGATTTGCCCAAGGTCACACAGATAATTATTAAATGTCTGAGGTTGAATTTGAACTCAGGTCTTCCTGACTCCAGGGCCAGTGCTCTATCCACTGCACCACCTAGCTGCCCCAGGGACAACCAAATATTAAGAAAATTTTTCTTCAAAATTATATTGCATTTTTATCATCTTTTACTCATTGCTTCTAATTCTGCTCTCTGAGATCAAGAATACATCTAATCCTTATTCTGACTGTCCCTGTCTAGCATATTCCCCCAGACCTGTAGTTTTTCAGGATCAATATTTCCAGTTTCTTCAACTCATCTTCTTGTGACTCAATCTCAATATCCTTCATTAGGATTGCCCTCCTCTGGATACTTGACAACTGATCATTGTCCTTCCTAAAGTTCAAATCGTAGAACTGAATACAGACAAACTTGATGTAGATTGATCAGGGGTAAAATACACAGGTCTATTGTCTTTATTCTCGGAAACCATGCCTCACTTAATACTGTTGAATGTCGCTTTTGGAGAGCTATGACATCATTTCATATTGAATCTCTAGTTCATTAAAACTCTTAGATGATTTTTTCAAATTAGTTGGCATCTAATTATATCTCCCCCATCTAATATTTTTAAAGTTGTCTTTTGACCCCATCTTCGCTTTTACATTGATCCAAATTAAATTGTGTCTTTTTTATATTTGACCCAATACTCTAGCTTGTCCCAATGTTCTAGCTTAAAAAAAAATGAATCTTGACATTGTCATCCAGGATGTGAACTACCTCTCCTCCCTTTATATAATCTTCCAATTTGATTAGTATGCCATCTGTGCTTATGGTCAAGTCATTAGCAACAATAGTCAACAGCTTAAGACCAAGCACACACTCTCTAAAGATGAAAAAGTTTGAAGTCAGTTCTTCTGATACAAGTCACATATGGAACTCTTGGCTTCATCATTTACACCTCCTCCAGTTCTTTGGGAGTCTGTGGATTTGTTCTGGTGTCATTTAAACCTTGACTCCAAGTCAACAAAGAGATCCGTATCTACCTCCCCCTCCAAAAATTCTCTGGCAGCAATGGTGTAAGGGGAGAATGATCCAATTCCAAATGACCTCAGTTCCACAATAGACTTTCTTTGCCATTCTTTCTCTCCTTTCCTCACTATATTCCTCTCACTACGTTTTTTCCATACTATTGTTTTGAGGTTGTTCTTGCAATGTATAGAAATGGTACCAATGAAGGGCAAAATGTTTATTGTTGAGCAGTAGATAATTAGGTTGTCCCCTAAAACCTTTCAGTAGGATTTGGTTATTTGTAGCACAAGTAATATCATATTAGTAGTCTTGAGTTGGGAGAGCATGCCTGAACTATTCTGTCTTTTCCCTCAGGTGTACTAACCAACATGAATGAAATGGAAAAACAGCATGCTCAGCTGTATCCTCTATCCCCACTCCAAGAATCTTGTGTACTGAACCAAAAGTTGGTGACATCCCTGATCACAAGGGAATACTTTTACAGTAAAAGCAGAGTAGATGATAACAATACCACAGCTTTTCTTATTCAGTCATTTCAATTGTGCTCAATTTTTCATGATCCCATTTGGGGTTGTCTTGTCAGAGACACTGGAGTGGTTTACAATTTCCTTCCCCAGCTCATTTGATAGATGAGGATACTGAAGCTGACAGAATGAAATGACTTGCCTAGGGTCACATGGTTAGTCTGAGGTCAGATTTGAACTCGGGAAGATGAGTCTTTCTCCAGGCTCAGTTCTCTAGCCACTGTGTCATCTAGTTAACCCATAACTAAGACTATTCCTAAAATGGTGACTACTCTATGGCTCTGATTCAACATTCTCATAGCAAGTTTAAGAGCCCCAGATAACCTCAGGCAAGATGAAAATATGTGACAAATCTGCAATGTATCCCAAGCTCAGAACAGGGATGAAGCTATTGAAAGGTTGAGAGAAGGTGAAATTTAACTTCTCTGTGTGTAACTTGCCCTCTTTTCCTTTTGATGGTTTGCTGGGCTTATGCCCCTGGGAAAGACTGTGAGTCTGCCAATCAATTCAATTCAATCTTTTCACTTGGTTGATTCTTCTTTCTTTCTATTTCCATGCCTGTTAAGGGTCTGGAGAGCTGAGGAAAGAAGGAAACATGAGGACAAGGCTAGAAATTGCATGCAGGAATACATAACCCCATATATTTACATTTCTAGCCCTTAAACAGACATATGAATGGAAAAGAAGTATTGATTAATCCTCTATTCCATTCTATTTTTTTCTTTTAAAAGTTTTTTTTATTTTTTAATTGATAAACTTTGAAAAAATATATCCCTCTCCCTATCTACCCTCATTGAGCAATTAATATTTTGTCACATTACTATACTAGTCATGTTGTAAAAGTAAACATAATCCCCCCTCCCCCACAAAGAAGGAGAAGCCTCAAGAAAAGTAAAGGGGGGGGAGTATGCTTCATTCTGTATCAGACAACATCAGGTCTTTCTTTGGGTTGGATAGCATTCTTTATCATAAGTCCATCAGAGAAATTGCTTCAATATTTTCCCCACAATTGCTATTGCTAACTGTATTTCACCCCATCCTATTTCCCCCACTCCCATTTATTCTATTCTTTCTCTCCTTTCACCCTGTCCCTCCTCAAAAGTGTGTTGTATCTGACAGCCTTCTCTCATCTTTCCTCTCTTCTGTCACCTACATGCTCCTTCCCCTCCCTCTAACCTCTTTCTCCTATCCCTTTCCTCTTCTATTTTCCTCTTGGGTAAGATAGATTTCTATACTCTCTGAGCCATTTCTGATTAAAGATTCACTTCCTTTTACCTTCCCCCTCTTCCACTCCATTGAAAAAGCTTTTCCTTGCCTCTTTAATGTAAAATAACTTACTCCATTCTACCCCTCCTTTCTCTTTCTCCCAGTACATTCCATTCTTGTCCATTAATTCAATCTTTTTAATATATTAAACCTTCAAATTCAATTCACTTCTGTGTCTTATATGCTCCTTCTAACTGCTGCAATAAATGAGAAGGTTCATAGGAATCATCACTATCATCTTCCCATGCAGTAATACTAGCTGATCATTAAATCCCACATAATTTTCCCTACCCATCTGCCCTCTCTAGGCTTCATCTGAGTCCTGTTCTTGAAGATCAAACTTTCTGTTCAGTTCTGTTCACTTCATCAGGATAGGCTGAAAGTTCTCTATTTCACTGAATGTACTTCTTTTCCCAAAAAGAGGATTTTCAGTTTTGCTGGAGAGTTGATTCTTGGTTGTAATCCTAGCTCTCTGGCCTTCCAGAATATCATATTCCAAGCCCTATGAGCTTTTAATGTAGAATGTTAAATCTTGTGTTATCCTGACTGTAGCTCCATTATATTTGAATTGTTTCTTTCTTGCTGCTTATAATATTTTTCTCTTTGACTTGGGAGTTCATAAATTTGGCTATAACATTCTTGGCAGTTTTCATTTGGAATCTCTTTCAGGAGGTAATTGGTAGATTCATTCTATTTCTATTAAACCCTCTGCTTCTAGGATGTCAAGGCAATTTTCCTGTAGAATTTCTTGAAAAATGCAGTCTAGGGTTATCTTTTTTTGGCCATGACTTTCAGGTAGTCCAATAATTTTTAAATTATCTCTTCTGGATCTGTTTTCCATGACAATTGTTTTTCCAATGAGCTATTTCACAGATTCTTTTAGTTTTTCATTCTTTTGGTTTTGTTTTATCACTTTTTGAATTTTCACAAAGTCATCAGCTTCCCTTACCTATTTTATATATTTTAAGGAATTTCTTTCTTCAGAGAGCTTTTGTATCTCCATTTTCCATCTGGTTAGTTCTGCTTTTTAAGGTATTCTTCTCCTATTTTGAACTTTTAGACTGCTTTTTTCCATTTAACCTGAACTGGTTTTTAAGATATTATATTCTTCAATATATTTTTTGTAATCCCTTCACCAAACTACTGACTTGGTTTTCATGATTTTTTCACATTGTTCTTATTTCTCTTCACAATTTTTCTTCTACCTTCCTTATTTGATTTTCAAAATCTTTTCTGAGCTCTTTCATAGTCTGAAACCAATTCATATTTTCTTGGAGGCTTTAAATACAGAAGCTTTGACTTTGTTATCTTCTGAGTGTGTATTTTGATCCTCCATAGAACCAAAGTAACTATCTATGTTGGATTTTATTTTCTTCTGTTGTTTGCTCATTTCCCCAACCTATGATTTTATTTTAACTCTTTGTTAAGGTTGGGGCTCTGCTACCAGGGTGGAGAACACACTGTTCCAAGATTTTGAGGGTTTTTACAACTGTTTTCAGGAACATTCCCCAAGGACCTCAATTCCCCCAAAGTCTTATGAGAGTCTATGACTGCTCTCCTGGTCTGTGCTCTGTTCTGTGGATGACCACAAGCACTCCCTTCTGCCCTGGAAACATGGCAGTAAATTTACTTTTCCTGGGACTGGAATCTCAGAATGCAACCTGGATCTGAGTATGAAAGAAATCATAGAGTCCTGTCTTAGAGATAGCAGGGAAACCTCTGTAAGTTCCCCTGACCCCCTTCTGTCCATGGACTGAGAGTTTTGGAAGAAACTTCTGGGTTGCTCCCTACTAGATGGCTCCCTAGGCTTGTTCCTGGTCCCCCAGGGCCCAGGCTGTTTCACTAGACTGTGCTTCACCCTCACTCTGGTGTGGCAGTTTTCCTGCTGCCCTTCCCAATAGTCCTTGGCAATCCTTGAGCTGAAAAGACTGAAAAGTGCCCCGCTGCCACCAACCTACACCCTCAGGGACCCAAGTATTCTGTGGGCTCTTCCCAATTGGCTGGGTTCGTTCCTGTATGGCCAGACTGTGCTGCAGGCCCTTTCTAACTCCAATGTAATAGACCTTTCTTGCAGATCTTCCAAGTTGTCTTGGGCTAGAAAAATGTTTCATTCAGTCTTTTTGTGGAATCTGCTATACTAGAATTTTGTTAGAGTTACTATTTAAAGGTATTTGGATTGTCCTGGGGCAGAGCTTGTGGGAATTCCTGCCTTTATTGCATCCCACCTACATTCTATTTTAATATACTGTCAATGTTGGATTTTAGACTGCTTTTTTCCAATTAACCTAAACTGATTTTTAAGATTAAGATTTAAGTCTAAAATTCAGGTGCAATGTTGTACCTGAAGGCAAAAATAAGTGTAGTGAATGAAAAATTGTAACATATCCTAAAAAGTTGTCATGACCGAGAGAGACCTTGGACAGAAAAAGTACCAGGCTTTTGTGGTTATCAGAGAGACCAATATGGCCACATTGGAACAGTATTATGGAATACACCAGATAGCTGCCATGAAATATCATGAGTGAAATGGTGGTATCAGCAGACTAATCCCAATGTTGTTCAATTGATTTTTTCCCTCCCCTGGACCCCACCCTAACTTTAAATTATCTGCAGAGCTGATTCTCACAGAATTAATACACACTGTTTTCCTCTCCATACTTTCCTCTGGTTTACTAGCCAGGAAAAGTTTGGTAAAAAAGAAGGAAACAAGCATGTATTAAAAGCCTACTTGGGGCCAGACAGTAGCTAAGTACTTAATAAATATGATCTCATTTGGTTCTAACAACAACTTTGGTATTATTATTATTCCCATTTATAGATGAAGAAATTCAGTAAGGTATATGTTGAATCACATTCTCACTGGACAAGGTGGCTTGACATAATGCCACTTGGTTGATAACTAAGTCTGCTTGGTGAATTGAGTGACAGTTGATTTCTCTGTAGACTTGCAGAAAGTAGGGAATGAGCCAGCTGAATTCTATGTCCTTTGTGCCTGAAATACATGTGGCAGAAGTGAAGGAAGAAAAGGAAATGATCATTTCCCAAAGTTCAGAATAAAAAATTTAGATAATTCATCTTAGCTCTAGAGCAAGGGTTCTTAATGTTTTTGTATTATAAATCCCTTTAGTTGGGCCTGTGAACTCTCTATTCAAAATAATGTTTGTTGCCTCTATTCCTAATAGAAGGAAATGCTAAGTTTTAGTTGGAATTTGATGAAAACAATGATGGCATTCTTTTCCCCTCCAAGTTCCTAGATCTCCTACAATCTGTCTGTGAACCCCACAGACTATAGTTTAATAATTCCTTCTCTAAATTATGCTATCTTGAAACTTCCCACAAGGTGATTTTTAATAATTATCTAATTATTTTATTTCTTTATTATTTAATAATTATTAAAAGGGAGAATGATCCAGGGATGAGAGCATGGGAGGTGAAATAAGAGAACCCAGGGAAGCTAGATGGTTCAGTGGATAGAGCACCAGCCTTGGAGTCAGGAGGACCTGAGTTCAAATTTGACCTAAGATACTTAATAATTACCTACCTGTGTGATCTTTGTCAAGTCACTTAACCTCATTGCCTTGCAAAAACTAAAAAAAAAAAGAAAAAAAGAGAAATAAGAGAACCCATGATTGAAATAAGGCTTTTCAGCTCACCACCTAGATGACCTTGATCACTTTTCTTCCTCTCTCTGGATCTCAGTTTCATCTGTATAATGAGAGAATTAGACAAAATGATTACCAAGTTCCTTTCAAGTTTTGCACCTTAGGTTCCCAGGTTCTTCAGACTATAGAAAATACTTCCAAAAAAAGCAAAACCAATAGTTTCCATAAACTATGCATAGCCTTCTCTCAAACTATATTAAAATGCCAAATTGGTTATATAATGAGGGATGAGTAAAGAAGTCAGAATTGAATGAAGGCCAGACAATGACTTGAAAATAAGAAGAAAATAAAAAATCCTTTGTGGAGAAAGGGTGCTCCCCCTTTCTGCCAGTGTCTGGTCTTGTCCTACACTTGAACAGGGGACCAATTGTTAACTTGGGACTAAAATGATAAATGCCTCTGGATACAACATGCCATTTATTCAGGGCATGCAGCAAAGATGGGAACTCCCACTTATAAATGAACAGTCTATAATTAGGCTATTTCTGGAGTGATTAAATGCCTCTTTCCCTAGTGAACTCAAAGAATTCTCAATCATGTTCTCATTCAGAATTCCCAATCATGAGTTGTCTAAAAAGTCTGGGCTCCACTATTAGAGAAGGAAATCTCTTGCTAGTCAAGGCACCACCCAAATGTCCAAGTTTGGGAGTAGGTTAGAAGAGAGTTTGTTGAAATCAGAGGTTTTATATTCATATCAAATTTGTTATTTCTTAGGGAATACCATGACATTAGGGTATTATAGCAATCAGAAAGTCTAACAGAATCATCAAATCAACTTTGGTGTCCATCTAATCCAACACATATCTGAACAAGAATCTCCAAAGCATATTACCCATCCAATTGTCATTCAGTCTCTTCCAAGGATAGGGAAATTGCCACTCCCTAAGGCAGTCCATTACCTTGTGGGATAATTCTAGATTTATTTTATATCAATCTAATATCAGCCTCCTTACAACTTTCATCTATCCCCTGGGACCAAACAGAGCTTCTCGTAAAGTCAGCAGCTTCCATTAGTTCCATTCTATATCTGAAGGATTTGTTTTCCTCAGAGAGCTTTCTTATCTCTTTTTCCATCTGGCCAATTCTGCTTTTTAAAGTATTCTTCTCCTCAATAACATTTTGAACTGTTTTATCCATTTGACCTATGCTGGTTTTTAACATGTTATTTTCTTCAGCAGTTTTTTAATCTCCCTGACTAAGCTGCTGACTTCTTTTGCATGTTTTTCCTGCATCTCTCTCATTTCCTTTCCCAATTTTTCTTCTATCTCCCTTACTTGATTTTCATAATATTTTGAGCTCTGTCATAGCCTGAACCCAATTTCCATTTTTCTTGGAAAGTTTGTACTTCCTCATCTTCAGACTGAGTATTTTGATCCTTCTTGGGATCATAGACAAAGTATTTCTCAATGGTGTTCCTCTTTTTTCTGCTGTTTACTCATTTCCCCAGCCTGTGCCTGGTTTTGGGGTGCTTCCTGAGCTTTTCAGTATTATTGGGACACACCCCCCACAAGGATCTCATTGTGTGAAGCTCTGTCTTCCCTCCTGGTCTATGAATGACCACAAGCACACCCTTCCACCACAGGGATGGGGGGGCTGTTCTATGGGGAGCCTAGACTGCCATCAGGATCTGAATGTGGTCACAACCCCACAGTCCTGTTCCAGATACAAAGGACAGACCTATGTAGTCTCTTTCCATTCCCCTAACTTTGGTGGTCTGAGCACTCAAGGCTCAGTTGCCTGGGGGGCAACTGCTTACCAGCTCCACACCTGCTTCGGTTTTGAGGTTGCTGCTGCTGAACTGACCACTGCTGCTGAGTTGGCCTGCTGAAAGCCTCAACTGCCCTGAGCATCTGGGCTTCATGCACTCACTCTAGCAGAAGTCCCCTCTGTCTCCAATTTGTTCCCACTGCTCTCCAGGGTGCTGGTCAGGAAACTGACCCTGCTTCCCTGAGCCATGGCTCCCAGGTACCCTGTGGCTGCCTCTGGGAGGCTGAAGTTTCTTCACTGTGATGGGCTGCCCCCTAACCCCATGGAGTGGAGCCTTTCCACTATTTTCCAGGTTACCTTGGCCTGGAGAATTGCCTCACTGGATCTTTCTGTGGGTTCTGTCTCTCTAAAATTTAGTGAGAGTCATAATTTTAAGATTTTTGAAATATTATGAATAAAGCACCTGAGAGAGGCTCTTCTCCTGTTGTCATCTTTTTCCTTACATCTTTCTAGTCCCTATATTCACTCTCTTTCTAAGTCTTGTTGATTCTACCTTCACAAAATCTCCTTTTTTCTCCTCTGACACTTCTATTAATTCTCCTGTTACAAATTCTCATCACCTCACATCTGGATTGGCTGATGTCTCTATTTCAAATCTCTCCCTACTCCAGGTAATCATTCACTCAAATGTCAAGTTGATCTTCCTAAAGCACAGGTCTGATCATATCACCTTCACTATATTAGTAAACTCCAATGTCTCCTATTACCATCAGGATCAAATGCAAAATCATCTGTGTGGCATTCAAAGTACTTCACAACCCCACCCCTTCCCACCTCCAATATTCTTATACCTTGCTCAGCCCCAAGTACTATGTGATCCAGTGGAATTTACTTCCTTGCTGTTCTTTATAGTCTATCTACTGACACCATACCATTTTGTTGTCCGACCCCCATATCTGGAATTTTCTTCCTCCTTAGCTTTATCTTTTTTTAGGTTTTTGCGAGGCAATGAGGTTAAGTGGCTTGCCCAAGGCAACACAGCTAGGTAATTATTAAGTGTCTGAAACCAGATTTGAACTCAGGTCCTCCTGACTCCAGTGCCAGTGCTCTATCCACTATGCCATCTAGCTGACCCTCCTTATCTCTATCTCCAAATTCTTTGGTTTCTTTCAAGTACCAGATAAAATCCTACCTTCTACAGGAAGCTTTTCTCAATCCCTCTTAATGTTACTACCTTCCTCTATTGATTATCTCCAATTTATCTAGGATATACTTGTTTGTATATAGTTGCTGTCATACTGTCTTCTTATTAGATTGTGAGATCCTTGAAGACAGGTAGTATCTTTTGTCTTTCCTTGTATTTCTAGTGTTTTTCATATAGTAAGTAATTAAAAATGCACATTGAATGACTGACTGCCTCTCCCAGCTGGAAACAAGGCATTTTCAGATGGTACACTGAGTTATAGGAGAAACCATTCTGCTATTCATTAAAACACCTGAATAAATACATCCACTTTTTTTTTAGTTTTTCCAAGGCAATGGGGTTAAGTGGCTTTCCCAAGGCCACACAGCTAGGTAATTATTAAGTGTTTGAGGCCAGATTTGAACTCAGGTACTCCTGACTCCAGGGCTGGTGGTCTATCCACTGCGCCCCCTAGCTGCCCCTTACATCCACTTTTTTGATAAAAATAGGAGTTAAAAACAATAAAAATAACTAACAAAGCAAATTCTCTCCAAATGAAAATGAACATATTACAGCAAATACTTAAAATGGTACATAGAAGTTAATCCAAATTTGAGTCAGCCTCCATTGAACCTCAATGTGATTGTGTTCTGTCATGAAACTCTCCATGGAGGTAGGCTCATGACATCAATCAGCTGTACCATTGTGTGGTTTGCTGCATTTGAATGGGAAGTGGGTAAAGTAAAAGTTAAAAAATCTTCAGATTACAAGAACCAACATTTAGAAACAACAATTAGACAATCTCCTATTTGGGTTTTTCTTTAATGTGCTCCTTGGAGCCACAGTGAGGTACACATAATCCATAAATATAATTTTCATGCCCTGCTATCATCTCTTCATGTTCACTCTGACTTGACTAGCTAAAAGTACCCCATCATAGGAGCCCTAGAGGTGAGGTGCCCTTAGGACATCCCACTTCAGTTCCGAAGGGGCAAAGCAGTCCTAAGTTTGGGTCCTTCCAGAGGGTGACTTTCAGCTGAGAGTCTGTGACTGGGTCTTGACAACTGGTGTGTTCTTTTGCTCTCCCAACCATGACCCAGCTGGTCTGCAACACCATCGAGGAGGCTCTGGCCTTACTAAATGCTGCTGCAACTTATTCAAAGCTTCGATCAGTCACATTTTGGCACTATGCCAATGTTGAACAGGTTCCTCCAAGTCCTACTGAGATCCCCAGAACCACTGAGAGCCTGAAAAAAAATATTCTCAGTAGCTCAAACTGGTAGCTTCAAAAACCTCACAGTTAAGGAAGCTCTGCAAAATAGTTTGGTGGCAAGTGAGGTATGTGTGTGGTTCTATATTGGCAAGATCATAGGTAAGGGTGGCATCATTGGATTTAATGTTTGAAAACCAACTCTTAGCATCTGAGTGTTTTATTTATCCTTTGTATATTCATGGAACATATATGCCTAGACATAAATAAAATGAAAAAATAAAAAAAGAAACAACAATTACAAAAATTTCTGTTATATTTCTTAACCCCATTTGTTTTAGTAAGCACCATATAGTAAATGGTTTCCAAAAAAAGCATAACTTCTAAAACATTGAAATTAACTTGAGAATTATTATAAATAATCATTTTAAGCTTTCAAAATTAAATTTGAATTTGTAATACAGTCTTATTTTGTCTATATTTAAGTGGAATAATATCATTTTATGATTGAAAAATGCAAAATGGTTTTGAATGAAATATCTAATAGGTACAAATAAGAGCAAAAACCACTGAGACAGTTTAAGTAGTAAAGAATCAGAAACATAAAACATAAAAAGCCCAAACTAAGAAAATTCATTATGTTTGCTTTGTAGAATGCTCTTACATGAGATGTAATAAATTGAAATGACATCTCAAAAGTGTACATGCAAAATACCTTACCAAAGCAAGGAATTTTTTCCAGAGAAATTTAGATGCTTTTGATAAACAAAAGCTGCCTTTAATTTTAAAAAATCATTTATGTTTAATATTTTAAAATTTTTGCATTTCAAATTCTCTTCCTCCCTCTAGACCCATCCCAACCAATTGAGAAGGAAGGCAATATGAAATCATTTATGCACGTGAAATCACACAAAACCTATTTTTTATATTATCCTTTTTGCAAAAGAAAAAAGCAAGTAAAATTAAGAAAGTGAAAAATTATACTTCAATTTGCATTGTGTTCATCAGTTTTTTTTCTCTCTGGAGAGAACAAACAAACTTTTTCATAATCCTTGTCTCTGACATCAAAAGAACTGCTTGCATTGATATAATGTTGCTCACAATTGCAGAGTATCAAAAACCTCATTCTATAGAATCATGCTATTGATATGATCAAAAAACAATGCGTTACAAATTATATATAAAGCCATTTCAAATGATTCTTTTGGCAAATAATATGAGAATCACCCATATGTCTAAAGACCTTTACAATTAATTATTTCATAATGAAAATCTTTCCATTGCATATTACAAATGTGTGAAGCAACAGCTGCAGTTAAAGATCTGAAGTTATCTTATGGATACTGATAATAGATATTTACTTTATAAACCTATTACAGTGCCACATCAGAAGAAATTTTCAATATAATTAATAGATTTTTTAAAAGGAAATGATGGAATGTGAGATAATTGCAGTCGATTGTGAACTGGTAGAATCACAGAATCTAGAGTTGTAAGGAAACCAAAGGAATTTCTTCCATCATTTACCAAGAGAACCTCTAGCTTCTGCTTAAAGCCCTCCCAGAGTAAGTAATCCACCAACTTTTGAGGCATCCCACTCTACTTTGGAACAGTTCTCATTGTTACAAAGTTTTTCTTTGATAGCAAGACTATCATATCCCTCAAAAAATTCACCTAGTGCTGCTGATTCTCCCTTCTGGGGTTAGTTGTTCCTTAAATGTTTGATAGAATTCATCTGGGAATACATATGGCCCTGGAGATTTTTTTGTTAGGGAGATCAATAATGACTTGTTGAATTTCTTTGTCTAAGATAGGGTTATTTAGGTGTTTAATTTCCTCTTAACTTAACCTGAGCAATTTGTATTTTTGTAAATATTCATTCATTTCATTTAGGTTATCAAATTTATTGGTATAGAGTTGGACAAAAATAATTCTGAATTATTACTTTAATTTTCTCCTCATTGGTGGCAAGTTCACCTTTTTCAATACCTTCTTCTATTTCTAAAATTAATCTTCATATATCATGACCTTGAGGTCTTTCACTATCATTGTTGTCTTCTTCTGGACTCTCTCTAACTTATCAATGTCATTCTTAAACCATGGATCCCAGAACTAAATTCAATACTCCAATTGGGAGCAGAGTACAATGAACTGGTTACCTGTCTATTTTTGGAAGCTGTATCCCAATCAATGCAGCTGAAAATGACATTACCTTTTTTTTACCACCCCTTCACATTGCTGATTTAATATTAGACTTGCAATTTACTAAAACTGCAAGATCATTTAGTGGACACATCATTCTCTTGCCTTCCCATCTTATCCTTGTGAGACTGATCTTTTTGCACCCAAGTGCATGATTTTACACAGAAAAATCATAAAGGAGTCTCCAGAAATTCCAAAGCTATTAGAGAAGAGGATCATCAACAAAAAAGTGAATTCCAGCCCTTAAACCATATTGCCACATGTATCAGTTTGGGGAAGACAGAGCAAAGCTGAGGTGAAATGTAAAATGCCCAACAAATAATGCCTTCAACTGCTTTGTGTTCCAGTGAAGTCTAAACATCAAACTATAACCAATCACTTAGGGTTCTAAAATATTTGAATGTTTATGACTTATCAACATTCATTGTCTTCTGTTTCTTTTAGTATTTATTTGTGTGTAGAAAATGCTGTCCCATACCTGATTCATATTTTATTTAGCTACTTTTTATACTCCCCCAAATTAGACATGAGCCAAACTCTATAACTTGAGAATGTTCCCCCAGAGAACCAAGGTGGGGAGTTAATGAGGCAAAGATTATACCTATGTTCCCTGAACATTCAAAATTGACCTTGTCCATCCTTGGTTATCTTTTTCAATTTCTAGATGTGGAGTAAAGCTTCAGCGTCATTTTGATTTTCATTTCTTTTAACTGTTAGCAGAATGCATACTAACAATTAGAGCATCAAGATATTGGTTAGATTTACCATTCTATCCTAAGTTTCTTACCATAAAAATATTTTACTAACACTCTGCTTAGCATAATTAAAATAATGTGGTACCTCAAAAACATGGCAAAGAGCTACATCTAAAGACCCAAGATCTCCCACTGTCTCCAGACCAACCCCAGAAACACCTATTTCCTAAACTGCATGCCATGCCATGTCATCATTTACTTGATGTCATGGTCTTCTTCATTTATGAAGGACAACAAATGATTTCTGCTTTTCGGTTTTGTCAGCATTTTTTCAAATGAGTTTTTCTTAAGGAATTTGTGTATCCATCTTATCAAACCTGAGTTATTGAGTCCCATTGTTTCTGATTCTCCCTTTTCAATCTGTTCCATTGATCTATGTCTTTGTTTTTAAGCCAATATCAAGTGATTTAGATGACTGCACCTTTATAATATAGTTTATGGTGTAGAAGTGCTATTCCCCTTTCATCTTTACCTCTTTTCATTATTTCCCTTGATATTTTACATCTTTTGTTTTTTTCTAAATTTTGTTATTATTTAATTGAGTTGATTAAAGGGTTCCCTTGGTAATGTAATTAGTAGAACATAAAAATGTAAGTTAATTTTGGTAGAATTTTCATTTTTATTATATTGGCATAACCTCACCATGAGATGAAATATTCCTCTAGCTATTCAAGTTGTTCTTTGTTTCCATCAAGAGCATTTCATAATTGAATCTAGACAGGTCTTTTGTGTACTCTGGTAAATCAATCCCCAGATATTTTATGAATTTCTTGATTATTCAAAATGGGAATTCCCTATAGTAAAAGAGCTTTAATTAATTTCTCAATGAACATCTTTGCTCATTCTCTATGTTTTTCCAAGCATATCATAATATCACTCAATCGGTCAACATTTATTAAATGTCTACTTGTGATGGGCACTGTGTTAAATGCTAGAGTTCCAAAAAAACAGTAAATGATAATTCTTGCTTTCAAGGAACTTACAATCTAATGGTAGAGAGAACACATAAACAAATATATACAAATGTATACATGATAAAAAGGAAATAATTAACATAAGAAAGACAATAGAATTGAGAGGTTGGGGGAAATGTGTAGAATATAGGATTTAGTTGGGACTTATAGAAAGCCAAGGACATCATTCGTCAGCTCAAAGGAAGAAGAGCTTTCCAGGCATGGGGGAACAGTGTCTTGTTCATGGAACATCCAGGAAGCCAAATGTCACTGAATTAAAGATTATATGTTATATTTGTACTTTTACAAACTATATCATATTGCTTGACACCATAGGGAGGGGGGAGGAAAGGGAGGATAGTAGAAAAATATGAAACTCAAAACCTTGCAAAAGAATGGATGTTGAAAAGTAGCTTTTCCTATAACTGGAATTTTTAATTTAAAAAATTATTAAACCTTAAAAAAAGAGTTTATGTTAGACAGTAAGGTATAAGAAAGCTGGAAAATAGGAAGAGCTATAAATGACTTTGAATGCCAAACTGAGTATTGTATATTTAATCCTAAAACAATAAGATGGTGGCATCTCAAACCTACACTTTAAAAAATTACTCTAGTGGCTGAAAAGGGGGTGCATTTGGGCAAAGAGACTTGAGGCAGGCAAATCCTTCAGAAAATATTGCAATAATCTAGGAGTAAGATGATAAAGAACGGTACTATAGGGTGGTAGTCTTAGAGGAGAGAAAAGGATATATATGAAAGATGTTCCAAATTTGAAATCAGCAGGACTTGGCAATAGATTAATTATAGGGATGGGGGAAGGTGAGAGAAATGTCTCCTAGGATGCATTTAGACCCTTAGGGGTCTCACAGGAGGAGGTGGCCCTCTACAGCCATATGGAAGTGGAAAGGAAAGGAGAGTTTAAGGAGAAAGATAATAAATTCCATTTTGGATATGTTGAATGTGAGATGTCTACTGGATATACAGATGAAGATGTCTGAAAAGAGAGTTGGAGATATGAGATTGGAAGTCAGCAGAAAGGTTGGGGTAGGAAGGTAGATTTGAGAATCATTGGCATAGAAATGGTCATTGAATCCATAGGAACTGATGAGTTTACCAAATGAAGACAGATCCTTGAAGGACAACTTTTCTTAGAGGGTATGGTTTGCAGAGGATCTAGCAAAGGAAACAGAGAAAGAGTGCTCAGAGAGATAGGAGAACCAGAAGAGAGTGTTATCCTGAAAACAGAAAGAGAGTATCAAAGAGAGGCAAGTGAATCAAAGACTGAAGAGCAGCAGGGAGAATGAGAATTGAAATTGAATTTCACTACTAAAAGAACATTAGTTCTCTTTGTGTGTGTGTGTGTGTGTGTGTGCGTGCTTATGTGTGAGTATATCCACAAACATGAATAGATCTAGATATATGTAAAACTATATACTATGAATATTTCTGTTTATCTGTTATGTCTCTGGAGATGGCTGGCCTCTTTCTCATAAGTCCTTTGTAGTTAATTGAGGTATTTAATTGAACAATATTGTTGTTACTGTCTCCAGCTGCTTGTTTCACTCTTCCTTATTTCATGCAAGTCTTTCCATGTTTTTCTAAAACCAACTCATCATGTCTTATAGCATACTAATGTTCTATCACAAACATAAAACAACTTGTTTAGCCATTCTCCAGTTGATGGGTATTTCCTCAATCTCCAGTTCTTTGCCAACATATTTAATTTCTTTAATGTTATTTTCACTTGATAAAATCATTACTATTTTTTAAGTTGAACCATTTGGCATGGGCAGGTGCTTTAGTAGGTTACTGTAGTTGGGGTTTGCTAAGGAAATGGAGTGCAGGGGTGGCTCCCTTCATTGATGGTGGAGGATTGGGTGATAGGCAGAGCTGATGAATTTTGAGGAGCTGCTATTCATGATGGATCTTGCATCATTTTATGGGGGTCCAAAGGGAGATGTTGATTATGATGATGGTTTCACTGTACTCTTTTCTCTTTCTTGGGGTGCCTCACTACTTCATGTTGACTGGCTTGCTTGCCCAATGGGTGAAGCTGAAGTTATGGTCACATCTCCACAATGACTGATGATGGTTACCATGTGATCTGGAGGGCAGTGCTTTTCCCATGGTCCTCTGAGCCTTCATGGGGGAGGTGGTGGTTATTGTGGTCTCTTAGTCACCTCATTCAAACTTCTTGCTTTCCCCCCACCAGACATTGCAGTGGAGCCCTAAGTTAGCAAAGGGTCACAGATCCAGCTGAGGGGTACCTGCTATAGTCACAAGATGATCTAGAGGGCAGGGTGTGGAATGTATTTTGCCTATATCACCTATGCTATTTCTCCTTTGGATATCTAAATCAAATTTAGTCTATAATCACCCTGAAGGTCCCATGTCACTCTATTAGTGCCTTTTGAAAGAGAAGTTTCAGTGGAATGCTAAGGTCAAGAGCCAGATTGAATGAGGTTAAGAAGAGGGGAGGACAAAGAGTGGAAGTACCTACTGTAGACAACCTTTGGAAGGAATTTAGCTTCAAAGGGGCAAAAGAAATAGAGGATTTTAGTTATCAGCACTGGAAGTGTCAAATGATGGGGTGTTTTTAGGATGAAAAAGACATGAGCAAGTTTGTAGGCAATTAAAAAAATGAGCCTATAGACACGGAAAGATTGAAAATAAGTCAAAGAGGAGCAACACCCACCCAGGAGTCAGGAGGACCTGAGTTCAAATACTACCTCAGACACTTAATAATTACCTAGTTGTGTGACTTTAGGCAAGTCACCTAGCCCCATTGCCTTGCAAAAATCAAAAAAAAGGAAAAAATGAGAAAATAAGTGAAAAAATGGGCAAGACAAAAGGAGCAAACTGTTGGAGAAGATGGGATGTAATAGGATAAATTAAACAAGTAGAAGGATTAGCCTTGGTAAGGAGTAAAGGTTGTGAATCAGGAGTGAAGGGGAGAAAGTGAAAATATATATGAGTGATAGGAGATGAGAGGGGAAATAAGAAGGAGCTCCCAGCAAAAGGACTCAATTTTTGGTAAAATATAAGGCAAGATTTTCATCTGAGAGAATGTGAGAAGAGGGAAGCAACACAAGGCTTGAAAAGTAATAAAAATATTTGGAAAAGTTCTACTGAAGAAGGGATAGTGCATTGATATGAGGGGATAACCTAGCAGCAGTGAGGACCCAATTCAGGGTCTGTTACTTCAGTTTGTAATGGATCCAGTCAATATGATGATTTCTCTTTCATCACATTCAACTGAGATCAATGTATACCATGGAAACAATATAAAGACTAACAAACTGCCTTCTATGGGGGGTGGGAGGGAGGGAAGCAAGATTAGGGGAAATTTTATAAAACTCAAAATAAATAAATTTTTAAAAAGAAATATAGAACTGAAAATATTGTATAATATAAATAATATCACATCAACAGTAAACAGAGATAGTTTTATCTCCTCTTTACCTATCTTATGTCTATTCTATTGCTGGTCTTATTCCTCTCACTAACATTTAGAATGAGGGATAGAGGCAATCCCAAAAGATAAAAAAAGATAAGCTCGATTACATTAAACTTAAAAGCTTTGCACAAACAAAATCAATGCATCTAGGATAGGAATGGAAGTGATCAAATGAGGAGAAAAAAAAATCTTTATTTCAAATTCCTTGAATCAGTGTTTGATATTCAAGCTATACAGACAACTAATAGATATCAAGCTTTTCAGTTTATGTAATCAATGTTATTTATTTTATCTTTTGGAATTATTCCTATTCATTGATTGGTTAAGAATTTATCTCCTACCCAAGGCCATCGAATGCATATGATCTTTCTTCTTCTAATTTCTTTTTTTAAGGTTTTTGCAAGGCAATAGGGTTAAGTGGCTTGCCCAGGGTCACACAGCTAGGCAATTATTAAGTGTCTGAGGCCAGATTTGAACTCAGGTACTCCTGACTCCAGGGCTGGTGCTCTATCCATAAGGCTAATTTCTCCTGAGTTCTTTGCCACCCCCACTTCTTCTAATTTCTTTATACAATGATCTTTAATTTTAATATTATACATACATACATACATACATACATATACATATATATATATATACACTTAAATATCTCAGATTTTTCCAGATAATTAATGCACTTGTCTTTATTTGGAATGTGATTTTTAAGTCTCTCTCTCTCTCTTTACACATATAGAGAGAGATTTAGTTATATAATTAAAGATCATAATACAAAAAAGGAGACAAAAAGAGTTGAACATAATTGAAATGACTGAAAAACAAATATATATGCATCTATTTTTAGAATTTATTGTGGATTATAAGGTGTTGGTTTAAGGCTAATTTCTCCTGAGTTCTTTGCCATTTTCTCAGCAGTTTTTATCAAATTTATCAAATTTTATCAAATTATCAAATTTTATCAAATTTATCAAATGTGGTGTTCTTTCCTAAGGAAACAACCTTTCAGTTCATCAAACACTTGGTTTTTACATTCCATTTTTTCTGAATGCCTTTAATTTATTCTATTCCATTGGTCTACTTTTCTGTTTTGGAAAAAATACCAAATTCATTTACTGGTTTACAATTAATAATTCAGTTTGAGCTCTGGAAGTGCTATTCTTTCTTCAACTCTACCTCTTTCATGATTTCCCTTAATAGTCTAGATATTCTTCATATTCTATTTTATCACTTCCTTGATTATTCCCTTAATATTCTTTTGTTTCTCCAAACGGATTTTGTTATTATCTTATTGATTTCTATAAAGATTTCTTTTGATAGTCTGAGGTTTTTTAAATTACTATTGGCATACTTTAACTTTTATTAATACTTACCAGCCAGAAGAACTGAACATTCTCTCATCTATTTAAATTGCTCTTTCTTTTTTCCTGGAGTTCATTGAAACTGAATTATGAGTCCTTTGTCAGATTGATCTCCAAGTAATTTGTGCATTTTGTATTTATTTGGAATATGATTTCTCTTTTTAAAACTTTCTCTTGGATTTTGTTATTATTATATAGAAAAACCAACTAATCTCAAAATCTTACAGAAAATTAATGTTGGAAATTTTCTTTACATGTAATTGGAAAATAACAAAATTAAAACTACAAAAAAAGAAAAAAAGAAATACCATTAACATGTGAGTTTATTTTGTAGCCTTTAGCTTGAAGTAATGAATTGTATCAATTTACATCTTTATTGATTCCCTACAATTTTCTAAGTAAACCATCATATCTTCAGTAATTGGGGCAACTAGATAGTCCAGCAGGTAAAGTTCCCAACCTGAAATCAGAAAGGTCTAAGTTCAATTCACCCTAAGGAACTTTATAGATGTGTGATCTGGGACAAGTCATTTAAACTCTGTTGACCTCATCTGTAAAATGAAGTTCAATAATAGTTCTTCCTACATAGGGTTATTGTTAAATCAAATGAGATAAGCAAATCAAATGAAGTAATAATTTTAAACCACTTAACATAATATCTTGCATATAGTGCTTTATAAATATCAGTTGTTACTGTTAAAAATAGTTTTAGTTGCTCTATACCTTAGCTTAGGCCTTTAATTTTTTATTGATAGTATTTCTAGAAAATAAAAGAACTGAGGCAGCTAGGTGGTGCAGTGGATAAAGCACCAGCCCTGGAGTCAGGAGTACCTGGGTTCAAATCTGGTCTCAGACACATAATAATTACTTAGCTGTGTGGCCTTGGGCAAGCCACTTAACCCCATTTGCCTTGCAAAAAAAACTTTAAAAAAAAAGAAAAAAGAAAATAAAAGAACTACAGGAAGAATGGACTTCCTTGATTTGCTCCTGATTTTCCCAGAAAGCTTCTACTATTTATCTATTTCATAATACGTTCAGTTTAGGTTATGATAGATATTGTTTTGTGCTATTAATTAGCGACTTTATCCTGACAAGGAATTTTTCTTGACAAGGTCATAAATACAAGTTTCTTTGAACAAAAGGTTCTACTTCCCACATATGACTCCTGGGGAATAAAATATCTATGGAGATGAGTCATGCAAACCCTGAAGAGGAAGGATGGTGTGGTTGCCAAGATGTCCTTGGGAGTTCTGAGAGGAACCAACAAATCAGAGGGAGAGGTCATAGGGGTGGAGGGTCCTTCTAAGTGAGAATAGTCCAAGATTAGAGTGAGTTTCCTAATTGAAGAGGCTTCAACTAGCTATATACCCCCAAAAATTTGATGACTGTCCATCAAGAAGCATTTATTAACTACCTACTCTGCTCCAGGCACTCTACTTAAGTATGAGGAATACAAAGAATGACAAAAGACACAGTCTAATGAAAGAGAAAACATACAAACAAACATGTGCCCCCCCAAAAAAAACTATATACAAAATAAATAGGAAATACATAACAAATGGAAGGTGCTAGAATTGAGAGATTGGGAAAGGCTTCTTGTAGAAGGAAAGGTTTCAGCTAGGACTTGGAGGAAACCAGGGAAACCAAGAAGTTGAGATGTGAAGGAAGAGTCTTCTAGGCATGGAGGGTAGTCAGATAAAATGCTCAGAGCTAAGAAATGGAGGGCCTTCTTCAAGAAGCAACAAGGAAGCTAGTGTTATTGGATGAAAGAGCATATGGTAGAAAGTAAAGTATCAGACCACTAAAGTATAGAGTGGAAGGATGGGTTAAGAAGGGTTGTTTTTATTTTTTTTATTTTAATGGGTTTTTAATTTTCTCTCTTTTGTTATTTATTTTTATGAAGGAGTTTTAGTGCCAAATAGAATTTCTTTATTTGATTCTGGAAGTTATGGAAGCCACTGAAGATTATTGAGTTGTTTAGTACTGTTTAAAGATAATTGCTTTAGGGGCGGCTAGGTGGCGCAGTGGATAGAGCACTGGCCCTGAAGTCAGGAGTACCTGAGTTCAAATCCGGCCTCAGACACTTAATAATTACCTAGCTGTGTGGCCTTGGCCAAGGCACTTAACCCCATTGCCTTGCAAAAACTTGAAAACAAAACAAAAAAAAAAAAAAAAACATTGCTGTAGGCATTGTCTATACTGATTTCTCTGAACTACTTACTTTACTTGCCTTGCAAAAACTAAAAAAAAAACCCCAACAACAAAAACAAAAAAAATAAAGATAATTGCTTTGGCAGCTGGGTGGAAAATAATTGAAGGGGGAAAGACTTGAAGAAAAAAGAAAATACTCATAAACACTTAGATCTGTGATGGCAAAGATCTAGAAATAAAGTATATGCCCATTGTTTAGGGAATGAGTTTAAAAAATTGTGGTTCATGAACATAATGAAATGTTAAAATATGATAAATCAGAGAAAACTGGAAAGACATGAATGAACTGATAGAGTAAAGTAAGTAGTGCAGAGAAACCAGTATAGACAATGCCTACAGCAATGGGTTTTTTGTTTTGTTTTGTTTTCAAGTTTTTGCAAGGCAATGGGGTTAAGTGCCTTGCCCAAGGTCAACCAGCTAGGTAATTATTAAGTGTCTGAGGCCGGATTTGAATTCAGGTACTCCTGACTCCAGGGCCGGTGCTCTATTCACTGCGCCACCTAGCAGTCCCTGTACAGCAATGTTAATGTAAAGAATAACCACAACATAATCAAAACTGAATGTTGTAAAATTACAAAGAACAAGTATGATCCTAAAGAAGAGACATCAGAAGACACTGTCACTCCACTCATTTATATAAATGAGAGATCATGAGTGTGAAAAATTTCATATTTTTTAATGCATTGATTAGATTTGCTGATGTTTCCCTTTTCTTTCCCTTCTTTCTCTGAAAAAACATTTATATTGATTAGCTCTCTTGGGGGGGGAGATAGGAGAAGAAATTCTGATAATACAAAAATTTTAAATATCAATAAAAATTATCCTTAATTAGCATATATTTCTTTTAATTTCACTGGTAAGTAAAAAAATTATTATGGATGAATGAGGATGAGGAGAGGGAGAGAATATAAAATAAAAAATAAAAATAAAAATAAATCACATAGCAAAGAATTGGAAATTGAGTGAATGTCCATCAGTCAGGGAATGGATTAACAAACTGTGGTATATGTATGTCATAGAACACTATTGTTCTATTAGAAACCAGGAGAGATGGGAATTCAGGGAAGCCTGGAAGGATTTGCATGAACTGATGCTGAGCAAGATGAGCAGAACAGAAGAACATTGTATACTCTAACAGCAACATGGGGTTGAGTATCAATCTTAATGGACTTGCTCATCAGTGCAACAATCAGGGATGATTTTGGGGTATCTGTGATGGAGAATACCATCTGTATCCAGAGAAAGAATTATGGAGTTTGAACAAAGACTATTACCTTTAATTTTTAAAAAAAAATATGTAATTTTGCTATCTCTTATGTTTTATTTTTTTCCTTAAGGATATGATTTCTCTCTCATCACATCCAACTTAGATCAATGCATACCATGGAAACAATGTAAATACTAACAGACTGACTTCTGTGGGGAGGGGGGGAAGTGAGATTAGGGGAAAAATTATAAAATTCAAAAATAAATAAATAAATTTAAGAGCTTAAAAAAAAGCAAAGACCAAAGTCTTTTGCCTTCAATTTTTTTAAAAGTGTCATGTACAACATAATTTTGCTCTCTCTAATATTTTATTTTCTCCTCAAGGATACAATTTCTCTCCCAACACATTCAATTTCAATCCATGTATAGCATGGAAACAATGTAAAAATTATCAGACTACTTTCTATGGGGGAGGAAAGGGAGGGTGGGGGAAAATTGTAAAATTCCAAACCTTACAAAAAGTGATAGGTAGAAACTACTATTGTATATAATTGGAAAACTAATAAAATATTTAAAAAACAAATCACAAAGTTTCACTTAATGGGGTTTCTGCTTAACAAATTATTTCTCTTTCCAGGGATATTTTTTGTGAGATATTAAATAGCAAGGATCCAGCAAAATTTCAAAAATTTGTGAAAGAGAGGCATATGAAATGTGACCTCTCTGATTGATGACAGAGATTCTCAAATAGCTCCATTGTATAAATTCTGGGATTTGTCTTTACACTCCATTGAAAACAAGATAAGGTCTAGAAAAATCAAATAAAATACTCATGCAATATCTCATCCATGGGACTTTTTCAATTTCTTATAAAACCTACTGTGAACTACCCATTGGTTTCTACAGTAGCTATAAATCATTTACTTCCTTTTTTGCTTTTGTTTTTGGGGGGAGGGGGGCAAGAGAATGGGTTAAGTGGCTTACCCAGGGTCACACAGCTAGGTAATTATTATGTATCTGAGACCATATTTGAACTCAGGTCCCTCTGACTCCAGGACCAGTGCACTATCCATTGTGCCACTAGCTGCCCCTAAAACATTTAGTTCTAAAGGTCAACCCACCACAATGACATCGGCATGGAAGATTCAGTCTAATGCACATCATGCATTGTGTAAAAAGAAGGCATTTAGTGGGAAGGATGCAATGAACACAGCTCTTCAGACTTCCCATTGCTAAAAGAAGCATTTGCGAGTTTTGTGCCTGTGGGTTCTTGTAGCCTCACTTTAAACCATATTATGAAAAAAATAGATCCCAACATTTCACAGACCTGGAATTGTGTTGTCAGAGGCTCTCATCTAACCCCAAGGACCCAGGTAAAGTTTGGAGGATTGTTAAATCTATGGCCCATTGCCCCCTCCCAATAAATCAAACAACTTCACTATATGCTGCCACTTGGCAAATTGTAATGACTCCTCTTACAAGCTTTCCTTTCACAAAGTTGAGGGGGGAACAGAATTCATAATAGATAATGTTAAAGGAAAATGGCAGCACCTATCAATGTCCAATGCTTCCCCAGACCCAAATCATAGACAGACCAGAACCAGGATAGATTTGAAGCAGTTTTTAATCTCATTGAGTGGTACTTCCTGCAGTCCCTCAATGCTTGCAGCAGGAGGTGTTCATTCTCACTCCTTCCACCATTCCTATTACAATGTTGCATTGCTGCCAGATGTTGATCCCCCTTCCCATGTTTATTCTTTACTACTCCCAGAAAATGTTTGTCCTTACTCTCCATCTTCACTCCTGTTACAGACCTTCTCTCTCCATAGTAAATATTGGTCCTCACTCTCTATCATCCTTCCCCTTCATGCAGTTCTTCATTGATCCCAATAGATATTCATCCTCTCTTCCCACCAGTATCACTGCTATCACTCTCCACTGTTCTCAGAAGATGTTAGTCCTCAATACCATCAGTACTTCCTAGGGACTCATATGCCTCCATCTTGAGATCCTTCACTACTCTTCTGAATATCTTCATGATAATCACTGTCTTTTCTATTCCTCTCCCAGTTCCCTTTGTGACTTCCAGACTTCTCCATTATGTCTTAGCTGCCTTTTACATCCTTATTGATTCCCACCTCCCCTGCTATCCCTTTTCTAACTGTTGAGTTCCCATTTGAGGAGATGCCAACATCAACCATACTCACCATATCACTCTTCATCCAACTTTTCTCCTAAGATTCATGACTTCTCTACCATGCCCTGACCTGATATTTTATCTTCCAGGCACTCAATTCCCTCAAACCCTTTGAAGAGGTCACTTGCAAGAACCATGTACTGTGTCCTTTCCAAGGGTACTGAGGCACTTCAGAGACTGAGGCTGCCAGGAGTTTATTCTTCAGTATTTAAAAAAGGCTTAGGCAAAAATTAACATGTCTGCATTCTCACAAAGTCAGATCTCTAGGGGCCAAAAGATAGAGTGTATTTGACTCTATTCATAATTGGAAACATTCATTCAACCTTCATTCATAATATACTATAATCTGGTTACTGTGTTAGGCTTGGAGGGGGAGGAGGGAGATGATTTGGGGTCCCAATCCTTAAGGAGCTTCCAATAGAGTGGAAGAGATGAGACACAGGTGGAGGAGAGGGTGAAATATGTCATTTGCACAAGCCCCTACCCACATGGGCTGAACCCATTCCCCTTTGTTGCTTTTCCTTTCCTTGGTCTGGATTTGGTTGGGGACTGAACAAACCTCCAAATTAAAGCATGACTCTTGCTGCCCTTAAGCTCATCAGTTCAGAACCATATGACAGACTTCAGGCAAGGGAACCATTCTAGACTAGTGACCATAGGAGAAGGGATCTATGGGATATGTACTATGAAAGTGGCAGAGACCAGGTTGGTGAGAGACAAGGTAGCCACTACTGACTCCATTTAGCCAATGTGGAAATGGAGGCTTATAGAACTAAAAGTCTCACTACTGACCTTCACCACACACCCTCCTGATAGGTTGGGGTAGTGATGGAAAAGGAAATGGTGCTGGTACTCATGGCAGACCAGTTCCAGGTAAGACATCAACATCATCCTGAGGTAAGTCAAAATGTGTTCATCTTCAAGAACCAGTGACATTCAAGGATATGGTTGCAGACTTCACCCAGGAAGAGTAGAGGGAGTTGGTCAATTCTCAAAAAACTTTTACAGGGATGTGATGTTGAAGAACCATGAGTGCCTTGTCTTCCTGGGGTTCCCATGTTCCAAATCAGAAATGATCTCACAGTAAAAGAAAATTCAGGGAAGCAGTTTGAGGCTTTGGGAGTTGCTTCTGCCAAATTCTGAGGAGGACTTATTCCTCCTCAGTTCCTATTCTTTCTGTGTGATGGACAGGTTCCTACCTAGGTCACTTGATTGGAACTGCTGACCCAGAATATGTCCTCACAGTTGGTGCAATTACTGCAGATTCCCTTATTCTGGAAACTAGATGTAAAATCATGGACACATCTCCAACACAGGCTTTGCTTTGCCAAGGAGAGACTGGCAAGAAATGATCTCTGGAATTGCAAAATGAAAAAAGCTGGAAATATGATGTCAGCATAGAGAGGTAGAAGAGAAACCAAGGAAACAAGGCAACAGTTGCTCCCAAGAACAATGATTATGAGGAAAGTATCTATAAAAGTAATACTTTTGAGAGAAATTTCAGATTGGGGTCATTTTCTAGTACCACAGAAGAGAGTTCCTACAAGGGTGAAAAAACCCTCCATAAAGAGGATACATTCAGAATACGATTTAGGTAGTTTCTTACCATAATTAAACAGAATAGACTATCCTTTGGAAAGAAGATTTACAAGTTCAATTAAACATGAGGAATCCCCCATTTACCATTCAGACTTTATTTACTATTATATAATATATATACTGGAAGTGAATCATTTAAATGTAATATATGTGGAAAAGTCTTCAATCATAGAAGATACTGCACAAAAGAGAATTCATATAGGACAGGTGTCCCATATGTGCAATGAATGGGGAAAAGCTTTCAGCTAGGGGGGTAATAACCATCTAAAAGTATACATACTGGATGGATACTTTATGAATGTAATACATGTGGGAAAGCCTTTAGCCAAAGGGGATAGCTTTTTCTATATCAGAGAATTTAGACTACACAGAGCTATCTATATACATGTAATAGATGTGGGAAAACTTTCAATCAGAAGGGACTCCAGGAATAAACATCTAAGAGATAAACTCTTTGAGTGTAAAGAATGTAGGAAATCCCTTGCTTAGAAGGAAAGTCTTCTTACTCATCAGAGAATTGATAATGGACAGGAACTCTGAATCCAATGAATATGGGGAGACAATTTTGTCATAGGAAATCCCCTTTTTGCCTTAGTAGTTTTTTTTTCAGTTACATGTATAGTTTTCAACATTCATTTTTGTAAGATATTGATTTCCTTTCCTTCCCCCTCTCCAAGACAGCAAGCATTCTGATAGACGTTATACATCTATAATCATGTTGAACATAGAAAATTCCTTTTTTATCTCCAAAGAAGTCATACAGGTTAGAAATCCTTTACTAATAAAGAATATGTAAAATTCTTCATCTGAAGGAAAAACCTTACTGAATATCAGAAAATTCATAGTGAGGAACAACACTTTGTATGTGATGAAGGTGGGAAATCCTTAGGTAAAAAGGAAGCTGTGCTATGCACCATCTGAAGAAAAATATTTTTGAGCCTAAAAAATGTGGACAATCCTTTCTCTGGAGGGCAAACCTTTATAAATATTAAAGAATTCATACTAAAGAGAAACCTTTGAGTGTCATAATGCTGGGAAATCCCTCATCTGGAAGTCTAGACTTACTGAACATCAGATAATTCATGCTGCAGAGTAAGCCTATGAATGTAAGAAATCCTTTGACCAGAGGGGAGCTCTTCCTAAACATGAGAGATTCCTGCTGAAAAAAAATCCTTTGAATACCCCGAATTTAAGAAAGTCTTCAGCTACAGACCATCATTTATTATCATTAGAAGAGTAGTTCTACTGGTGAGAAATCATTTAACCAAAGGGGAAATCTCACAAATATCAGAGAATTTTTATTGTAGAGAGACCCTCCATTGGGCATAAGGGAAATATTAATTATCATTCAGGTGAGAATCCCTTCATATGTAATGACTGTGGGAAAAGCCTTTAACTGATGTCCAAGTCTTTATTATCATTAGTTAACTGATAATGTTGAGCACCCCTTTGAGTGCAGTATGTTTGAGGAACATCTGGGTTAGCTAGATCAAAAAGTATGTGGAGAAGAGTAATAACTAGCTAGGTTGGAAGTGTAATAAAAGCTAATTTCTACCACTTCCACCTCCAAAGACAGCAATAAAGCTCTCAATATTCACCATAAGGAATAGTCAGAAAGAAAATGAAAGAAAAATGACCTCCACCCAATATAGGACTGCAAAAGAAAAGGGTCAAATCCCTGGAAAGACTATGGACAGAGATAGCTGAAGTAAGTAGAAGGCACTATGAATAAGCAGCCCCCAATCCAAGCAGATGGTATGTTCTTACACAAAGATTCCACATCACACCAGGAGAAGAACTAGAGAGGTTCAGACAATTAACCCATAGGCAGCCTACACCTGAGCCAAAGCAGGAGACAGAGGCAGAACAGTACCTGGGCAGTTCTCAAAGTTCTTTGCCTGATTCAATGACTTGCCCAAAGTCACTTAAATAAGAAATACCTGAGGTTGGCCAAAAGGTAAAGTTTTGCAAGCAATGTTTTCTGAAAAACTCAAGAAAATCCTACAAGGATAAAATGGACCTGTCATGGAGTAGAGTAGTTTTGATATAAAAGAAACCAAAACTAAGTAGAATTTCCAAAATACAAATATAGGAATCATAAGGATATTAAACAATGAGATTGATTTTTAAGATCATGAGTAACTTACATTCTACTAGGAGCAAAAGAAATAAATGACTCCAGAACCCTAAAGTCTTCAAGGGTCATGAGTCTTCAAAGACAAATAAGGGGCAGCTAGGTGGTGCAAGTGGATAGAGCACCAGCCCTAGAGTCAGGAGTACCTGAGTTTAAATCCAGCCTCAGACAATAATTACCTAGTTGTGTGGCTTTAGGCAAGTCACTTAACCCCATTGCCTTGCAAAAACCTAAAAACAAAAAAGACAAATAGAAGGTCAAGAGGTGATTTGGTTTTGTTTTGATGGCCTTAAGAGAGAAGAAAGAATCATGAAGGGAAAGAGAATATCCTAGTTTGATGGTAGTTCTTGGTTTTGGTGGTGGTGGTACTTAATACTCACACAGGACCAATGATGTCATGAGGATGATATATTTGTTTGCTCATGAATTATATATAAGTGGGACAAAACTGCACAAAGTCCTCAACCTCATTCTCTCCTCCAGAGTCAGAAGAAGAGAAAGAGAATATCCTATCTCACACATCCAGGGTGCAGAGAATGCATAATATGCAAACATGGACAGAGAGAAAAACAGACATTACTTGTACCTCACTTTCATTTTAATCATATGGAGTAAGGTTGAACACACAAAGAGTTTGGTATAGAAATATTTTTAATTCAACAAGGAAAGGGAGACAAGAGAGGAAGTAATGAGGAAGGGCAGGATTGTTAAGATATTAATAATAAGCAAAATCTGCTCCATTTTTGAGCAAAAGGCAGAGATT
The DNA here is from genome assembly GCF_037893015.1 of Macrotis lagotis. NCBI lineage: Eukaryota > Metazoa > Chordata > Mammalia > Peramelemorphia > Peramelidae > Macrotis > Macrotis lagotis. The sequence goes on along the minus strand of NC_133660.1, from coordinate 19,703,305 downwards.
ACAAAAGAGAAGAAAAAATAATAACCTATAATTGGATTCCAGGTAAGGAGAAAAAAATTAGGGACAGGAAAATATCATCTCAGTTATATATAACAAATCTTAAACTTTTTTTAAAAATCATATTCTGTTTTATAAAGATGGAAGAAGTAGCTAAGAGAGGAAAACATATGAGCAAATAGACTGTAGGGAAATTAAAAAATCAACAGCCATAACTGTGAATGTGAATGAGATGAACTCACCCAGAAAATTGAAGAATGTAACTGAATCAATGAATCAGCAAAACTCAATAATATACTGAACAAGAAATGCTTGAAATAAGATTCACACCAAATTAGAATAAAGCAGAATTTGTTATACATGAGGTAAACTAAAAAAAAAATAAGAAGGTAACAATCATAATCTCTGACAGAACAATCATAAAAATAGGCAAAATTAAAAATAATCATGGAAATTACATCATACCTAAAGGCATCATAGCTAAAGAATCATGGAATGTGGGTGCTTAAGGAAAAAGTTCATTGAATGACAGGGAGAAATAGGCAATAATACTATAATAATAAGGGGATAGTATTGTACTCCCTTTTAAACCCAGATAATTTACCAAAATATAGACAAGAAAGAAAGGAGCACTCCATAATTCTGAAAAACTACAAAGGGTGAATCTCTAACAATTATTACTTAGGAGTAGAAAAGATAATTTCAGCCATACATGACACCTTAATAAAAATTGATCATGTTTTAGGATATAAAACATCACAAACAGATGCATAAAAACAGAAATATTAACTACATCCTTTAACAACCACAATAAAAAGAAAATTGCATTTAATAAAATACACTTAAAGAAGGGATAAAAAATTAATTGAAGATTAAATATTATAGTCCTAAAAAATATTGGTGGGTCAAAGAATAAATCTTAGAAACAAGTTAATTTTGCTGAAGAAAATTACAATGAGGTACATGACAAAACTTTTAGGATATAGCTAATGCAATCCTTGGAGAAATTATTATCTCTAAAACTTTTCATCAACAAAAGAGAAAAATCAATGAATTGAGCACTCAACCTAAAAACATACTTTAAGAGCAACAAATAAAAAGTGTCCGCAAATGGGCAGTTAGGTAGTACAATGGATAGAGTACTGGTCTTGGATTCAGGAGGACAGGAGTTCAAATCTGACATCAGACACTTGCCACATGGCTGTGTAACCTTGGGAAGTCACTTAACCCTGACTGCCCCACCTCCAGGGCTGTCTCCAGTTATTCTGAGTCATATCTGGCCACTGGACCCAGATGGCTCTGGAGGAGGAAGTGAGGCTGGTAACTTAGCACAGCACTCCCCTCATTCAAATCCAATTCATGTGCTTATCACGGCATCACCTTCCTGATGTTGTGGTCTTCTTTGAAAATGAAGGACAAAAAAACCCATTAAGTGTCTGAGATCATATATGAACACAGCTCCTCCTGAGTACAGAGTCAGTGCTCTATCCATTGTGCCACCTAGCTGTCCCTTCAATTTATTTTTCTTATATTATTGCTGCAGTTAGTTTTTCTAGGACTGTATCAAATAATAGTGATGTAATATATCTTTGATTTACTTCAGATATTATTGAAAAGATTTCTAACCTTTTTTATGTATAATTTTGTGAATTGGATTTAGATAGATAGTATTTGACATATTAAGGAAAGGTTCACCTAATTCTATGGTTCTTAGTGTTTAAAAATTGTTTTATATTTTTAAAAATTGTTTAATTACAGAGTGGTATTGAATTTTGTCAGAAATATTTTCTGTATTAATATGATCATGTAATATCTATTATGTTATTCATTAATGTGGCCTGTGATCTTTATGATTTCTTCATATATATTGAACTAGCCTTGAAATATTGTTATGAATCCAATCTGGTCATAATTAACAATCTCTTAAATATGTTGTAGTAGCCTCTGGCCTGATTTTGTTTTTTACAATTTTCACGTCAAAGTTCATTAGGGATGTTAGTCAATAGTTTCTTGCCATGCTTTGATAATCCTTAGTTTAAGTAACAATACCATATTTGTATCTAAGAAGGAATTTGGAAATAATACTTTTTCCATTTTTACAAACAGTTTAGGTAATTTTGGAATTGATTTTTCTTTTAATATTTGATAAAATTTATTGTGCCCTTGGGTTTTTCTTTGGGAATTTATTTATTTTTAACAAAATGTAGATAATCTATATATAATTCAAAGTCAGGAAGGCTTGTATGAACTGATGCAGAGCAAAGGAGACATAACCAAAAGGACAATACACAATGTTGTAAATGAATAAAACACCACAAGCCAACCAGACCCTGATTAAATGTAACAACCAATCTGGGTTCAGGGGTTAGATGAGGAAACTAGAGCAGTACAAGCATGAACTATTGCATATGTTGTCATACATGATCATTGTGTTTAACCAATGTATAGCAAGGAAAGGTTCATGAAAGGAAACAAGGTATATATTGAGCATAATATTAAAAAACATAAGACATTTGTATTATTTTTAAACCAAATTTTTTAAAAAAGAAATCACAATCTCATCTTAAACCTAATTCCATAGTGCAAGGTAGAATATGACTGCTGGGAACACAACCTGTATTAAGGATGATGCGAGATCCTATTCCCGTCAAATCGATCTCAGGCTCAGAAAGCTTTTTCTCCATATTCCCAGTAAATAAATACAAGGAAATCAATTGTTGGATCCATGTGTGACCAGTGACCCAATTTCTCAAAAGAGTTAAAACCAATCATCAGATTAGAAATTGTTGTACTCTTATTCATAAGAAGAATGACGGGAAGTATGGTTTTCCCAGCTTGAAAAAATTTTTGAAGGATCACAAGAGATGGAAACCTAGTAGGACAGGGAAACTCAAGGAAATTTTTCTCCAAGTAGAAAGGAAAAATAGGCAAACCCATCAGCAGTAAGCTAGTGTTAAGGAAGGCACTACCTAAATTAAATATAATCATAAGCAGGTAGTCTTATGTGACTCATTAAGCCACTTGGAGAGAAATCTGACTACAGAATTTTTTATTTGCCTAGCAGTATATATATATATATATTTCATGCTGTGGAACATTATACCCTATGCCTTTCACCTGTCTCATCACTTCCAGACCTGTTCTGGATCACTTACCCTTAGGTATTTCTTGTTCCTACTTTATTTGCTCCCTGTGCTTAAATTTTTTTTCTCCATGTAAAGATAAGCTAGTTTTTGTTCCATTCAGAGCAAATGTTTCCTCTAAACAAATAGACACCAGAGGTCACTTCTTCGACTAGATTGTTCCCTCACTGATTGCACAAAGGAGAATTTCAGTAACATGATTTAATATTTCAACATTAACATGAGATGGAGGCCTCTCCAGCACTGACCCCAGTAGTCACCATGAGGGACACTGGTGACCCAGAGCAACTAAAATAATGTTTGGTGTCTAGCCATGTTGTTTGCATCTCCATAACATTTCTATTATCTTTAGATGCAACTAAATTCATTTATTTGAAGAGTTTTGTTTCCCCTCAGTCCACCCACCCTTTAATACAGTGAATTCTGGGTGGTTTAGTCCTTCTATTTCCTGGTATGACTGATCTGGTGGCAGCTTCGAGAAATAGGTTTACAACTTCCAATAAAGACAGTACAAAAAAAAAAAGCAGGGAGCAATGAAGCTTGTGTCTCTCCTCCTGCCAAGATTAAATGGAAGAATGAAATATTTGTGCCTCATCGCTGTGGCCAGCTCACTAATTTTCCCTGAGATAAAGTTGAAAAGTAAATGAAAATGTTCAGTTTCATCCAAAAAACCTTCTTGCTTGATAGATGAGGAGAGAGATTCTGAGAATGGTCTTACAAATGAAAATCCATCTTTTTGGAAGGAGGCATTATTAGATCACTGCTATTACACATCAGTGCAATAACTTCTCTGTTTACTTGAGACCATGATTAAAGAATGAGACTGTAGTTGTCTGACAGAATTTTTTTTAGTTTAGTGTGAATTCAAGGCCAGAAAGAAACTGGGAATGTCTGAGCCTCAATAATGAAGAAATTTGGAGGAAATTTTGATTAATTAGAAGATCAGTTTTTTATGATCATGCACTGAAAAACACCTTTGGTGTTGGTAATTGAATAAGATCATTTGGATCCAGAGCATAACATGTTCCCGTGAGTACTGAAAGCTGTGAGCTTTCAGAGGAAATGTGGTAAGCAATGTTCTACTACCTTAATGAGACTGTCATGCTTTGCTTTAGTTTCATTTACCCTTCCTTCCTTCCTTTTATGGTCATATTAATCCATTCATTTAATAAACCTATTAAGTTCTCTGTATATGTCAGAGATTAAAAAGACAAAAAGACAACATTCCAATAAGTTGAAGGGAGCCGGAAAATTAAAACTGTATTCAAAGCAATGAAGAGGGAGGGTAGCTTGAATCAAGCCTTGCTCATAACTAGTGGAAATGAACTCTGAATGGATAAGTATGTCAATGGAGGAGTCTTCAAAACCAACAATGGCAAGAAAAAAATGTCATGGTTCAATACATCCTGTAAGGAAATTTGGAAACTAGGATTTTCTTCTCTTCTCTTACTGACATTGCATCTTAGATATCAAAGGAAAAAGAAGTATTTATAAATATTATATAGAGATGGGACCTCTTCAAAAGAATCATTGAGGGGGGCAGCTAGGTGGCATAGTGGATAGAACACCAGCCCTGGAGTCAGGAGGACCTGGGATCAAATCTGACCTCAGACACTTAATAATGACCTAGCTGTATGGCCTTGGGCAAGCCATTTAACCCCATTTGCCTTGCAAACCCCCCCCAAAAAAAAAAGAATCATTGAGGATTTTTTTTACTTAAACATCAAAAACATAGATCATTCAAGACTCCAACTTATTTCATCCTTGTCATATCTGGTTTCTCAAAATACATCCCCAGAATAAGGGAGAAAAAACTCAACTTACCTACTGTATATAACTAGTGCCAGACAACTAAAACAGACAATTTTTTACATGAAATCCAGAAATCTACTCAGGTCATTTGTTTTCTGTACCCCATATGTAACCCATAACCAGTTTTCTGATTCTTACTCTTAGATCAATAATCAAAATAAGAGTACCATATATGTCAACAGGAATATGTTGTAGTAAAAAGTATAAAGTCAAATAACTACTTTATGAACCAACTCACCATGCTTGATCTCCATATGCACTCCTATCTCTGAATATGATTCCCTTATACCTGTTGTCTCCCAACTCCTGAAAGAGAAATAGTTAGACTTAGGACACAGAGTTTATCACCAGTCCTCTGGAATCATAATTGGCCATTGCATTGTGTGAAGTTCTTAAGTTTTCCCAAAATCTGTATAAGCTTATTATTTAACAAATTACTTTTCTGGTTCTTCTCTCTTCATTCTGCATCAAATCAAATAAATCTTCCCAAGTTTCACTGAAACTGTCTTTTGTCTTTTTTGTACTTCACAATAATATTCTTTATTCCATTCTTCTACAAGTTTTCAGTTCTTTGCCACCAGAAAAAGAATGCCTATAAATATTTTTGTACATAATAACCCTTTTTCACTTTCTGACATGGAATTTGAATTCTGTTCTTCTGGAGACTAAGTCATATATCCTGCCCATCTCACCATGCTTTCTTCTTAAATATTAGAATTACATGCATAGAGATTGCAATTAAATCCATGGGTGTTGCTGAGATCTCTATGTGAGAAAATATAGGATTGATTCTTAGGAAGTCTCTATAATTTAATTTAATGAATAAATTTCCAGTTAAAGAAACTGAGAAAGAGCTTTAGACAGGAAGGAAGAGAATCACAAAGAAGTAATGTCTTGAAAACCTAAAAATGAGATTGTAACCAGAAGAGAGAGTGATCAATATTGTCAAATATAGCAGACAGAACAAGAAGGATTAGGACTGAGAAAATATCATAGTATTGGATACGACATCACTGGTAACTTTGAAGAGATGCATTTCAGTGGAATGATAAGATCAGGAAATCAGATTGCAGAAGAGTTACAAAAAAAGAGCAGAGAAGATGAGAAAACTAGAGGAGAAGAGATCAAGAATAGTACCTAATGAGAGTAGAATCCAGTAAGATTCTCTTTTTAAGAATGAAAAAAATTCAGTCACATGTATAGGCACCAAGGAAGGAATTGGTATATAGGAAGAAATTAAGTATGAGGGAATATTTCCTAGAGGAAATAAAAAGGTTATAAACAAGAAGATGGTTTTTACTTTGATAAGAATAAAGGTCACCTCTTGATCATAGACTGAAATGAATGAGGAGATACCAGGGAATAGTATCATGAGGATATAGCATGATGCAAATAGAAGAGAAGAAGGGCCTCAATATTTTTGTGTGTAAAGTATGAGGCAAATGGTCCTTGGTTGAAGTGGTTGAGGCAAGGGGAGCCATGGGGGCTTTAAAGGAAAGACAGAAGACTTGTAATAACCTGTGGCAACTTGGGGCAGCTAGGTGGCACAGTGGATAAAGCACCAGCCCTGGAGTCAGGAGTACCTGGGTTCAAATCTGGTCTCAGACACTTAATAATTACCTAGCCATGTGGCCTTGGGCAAGCCACTTAACCCCATTTGCCTTGCAAAAACAAAAACAAAAATAACCTGTGGCAACTGAAAAAAATATATTGATTAATAAGGATAAAGTTTGCATAGCTTTAGAAATGTCTCAGTTGAGATTAATGGTTAATAATAGCTATAATTACTAAAATAAGGTTTGCAAAGAACTTTCCAAATATTATGTCTCATTTTAAGTTCACAGCAAACTGGGAGGCAGGTGTTATTATTATAATATTCATTTTATACATAGGACAACTGAACTTAAGTGGCTTGCCTGGAGTCACACAGCTAGCTAGTGTCTGAGTTCAGATCTGTCAGACTTCAGGTATAGTATTCTATCCACAACCCCACTAAGCTGCAAATTAGATAAAATAGGGGGCAGCTAGGTGGAGCAGTGGATAAAGCACCAGCCCTGGAGTCAGGAGTACCTGGGTTCAAATCTGGTCTCACACACTTAATAATTACCTAGCTGTGTGGCCTTGGGCAAGCCACTTAACCCCATTTGCCTTGGAAAAACCTAAAAAAAAATTAGATAAAATAAATGTTAAAAATTTGCATGGCATCATGGTTTCTTAACTTTTTTATAATTCTGTTTCATTAGCATGTGAGTGAGAGCAAAGTCATCAGATGATAAGTGTCATCCACAGTTGCAATCTTTTGAGGAATGGTTGGCTACAGGACAAGGGAGCAAGAGGGACAACATTGGAATTGAATTGGTTTATGGAAGGATCAAGATGAGGAAGGGAGAAGAGTGAAGTCAGAGAAGGATAATGATTTGGGCTAGTACTGAAGGATGCATTTTTCTGTGGTCTTGATGAGAACAGAGAATAGGTATAAAATATAATAAGGCATGGAGAGAGATGGAAAGATAAAGATTATCATCAGATAAATGAATCCCAGAGTTCTAGAATATTGAAATGGAATAATGAGGGATAGTATATGCACAGGTATGATCAGTATGTGAAAGAACCAGCTCACACTGGTTAAGGAGAGCCAATTGCTAAATTTTCAATGAGAGCATTTACAGCTCAGAAATATGCAAGCAAAGTAGGCCTCCGTTTATGGTTTTGTTGGTTGTCTCAACATAAGAAAGTGATGTAGAAAATGTAATAATGCAGATTAAAATGAAAAGTTTGTGATGCTAACATCTGTAGAAGTTGGTTGTTAAACATTTTCCAGCACACTTCTGAAAACAATGCATATAGGCTGAGATTGGGTGGAGGAGTTAATCATGGGAGTTGAGAGCATTAAGAACCTGGAAAGTCAACCTATTTAAGGGAACAAAGAACATACTATATATATAGAAGTCCCTTGATATAAGGTCAGGAATCAGGCTGGAGAGGGATTCCAGGCCCTGAACTCTTTGAGAAAGGAGAGTGAAATTCTATACCAGCCACCAAGATATGGCCTGGGCAAAAAATATGGATGCAGTAAACATTAAATGAAAAAAGTTGCTGAAAGATAGTGGTAGAGTAAGAATGTAGAAAATGGTCACGAAGAATGAGCTGTGTTGTAACTCCCCATTGAGAACCAGTGACTATGGAGATTTGAAAGAAGATTCAACCAGAGCAGTATAGAATATCCAGGAATCAAGGAGTGCCAGAAGGTCAAAGGGGCTGAAGAGGGAGATCTAAAATGAAAAACAAAATTGATTAATCATAGAAGGAATTTTAGAGGTACAAGAGAAGGGATAGGCAGGTCTGGAGTCAATTATTGGAAGGATAGAATTGTAGTAGAATGAATGAAATAGCAAACAGATGGTTTGGGGCAGAAGAGAATCAGGTGAGGGTCCATAATCATTGGAATGTGAAAGTAAAGGGGAATGAGACTATGTTAACAATTGGAGAATAGGTTGAAACAAAGTGTCAGTGTTACGAAGTTATACTGATGAAGGCAAGTGCTTAGAAGGATATCTGCCCCAGACCCAGGTCCCAGTGTACTCAACACAGATCTGCTAGGTTCCATGGAACCTCATCATATTCTCCTTCTTACTTTGAACAATCCAAACAACTTAAGGGTATAAAGGACATCCAACTTAATCACATCTATCTAGAGTCAGGAACAGTCCCATTAAACCAAATAAATATTCTTGGAAACATCACCCACACAAAGTACTATTACTACTGTATGGTAACTTCTTGGATCTAATCTACCCATCCTGTGTTGAACCAGGGAGCTGTCCTCACCTTTCTCCAAACCATTGGCCAAGGTACTGATCAGCACTTCAACTCTATGTAGAGTTCACAAGCCTGCTTCTGTTTGGAGGGCTTTGGGTTTGTGGGTTGTTATGATACACATACCCACTTCACATAGCAAGAAGGTGAGCAATTAACCTCTTAGGAAGACACTCTCAATACTACTAGCATAACATAGATCATATTCTTAGAGCTGGAAGTAAACTTACAGAACTTTAATTTACCTAGATAGGTTAGTTGGTGTGCTATCTTTTGTCACAGCGTAGTGTCATGAAATGGATACTACTTTTGGTAAGTCATTAGACCTGTATATGAATCCTAGATCTGACACTTTCTAGTTTAGTGATTCCTGGTGTATCTCTTGAGCTCTCTGAGCCTCAATTTATTCTTCTGCAAAATGGTAAGAATAATACTCACAATTCCTATGTTACAGGGTTATTAAGGGAAAGCAATTTTATAAGTCTTAAAGGACTGTAGAAATGTAAAGCATTATTATTATTATTATTATTAATCAATATTATTTTGCCTTAATCATGTGGACAAATGAAGCCTGCAGTTATTAAAAAAAAGAACATGGAGTTGTAGAACTCATCCCCTCTATAAAGAAAGGAGACAATCTAAACTCTTCAGGGCAAGTATTTTAAGGTCTGATACTCAGTCATCAATAATTCCATTTAATAAACAAGCTTTTATTAAGCTTCTCCTATGTGTGAAGTCTAGAAAAAGATCCCTAACCTCAAGGAACTAAGGAACTTTGGCTCATGCCCAGATCACTATAATGTGCATTTACAATGACATCAATGCCAGAAAATGCATTTGCACCCTGGAGGTAGCAAGGTATAGAGTTGGGGTAGGGGAGAAATTTTGGATAGGACAGTCTGCCAAGACTACCAGGAACATCAAAAAGAAAACTTCATTGATATAAGGACCTTCCTCTATGCATGCAAGGTAGCACCTCCACTTCAACTCAGAGGTCTACAGAATTGTCTGAGACATTAAAAGTTTAAGTGGGACTTCCAAGAAGAGTGAAGATGGTGGCTTGAAGCTAGCAGGTTCCTGGAGCTTTACCCCATACAACATTAATTGAAGTATTTACACAGACATTAAAGCTACAGATCCCACCAGAAAAAAGAAAGATCAAAACAAGTTTTCAACTATAGTCATTATGTAGGATCCTCTGGAAGATCTGTTCCTTTGGGGGGAAAGGGGGAAGTAATGCCTACCTAGGAAGAAGAAAGGGAAAGCTAGCAGGAGGCTTTTAGCTAACAGCTAGAAAACAGCACAGGACCCATCAGCTAGAAAGCAAGCCAGAAGGGAAGGTCCAAATCCCAGACAAAGTCAGAACCTTGGTAACACTGAGGAAAAAGAGAGGAGTAGGTTGGAAAGAAATCACTGCATAGGAAGAGCCTGGATATAAAGGAGGAAACAAACCTCTGCATAGGCAACACCTGGGCTACATAGACTATATTTTGGCTGACAGCAAGCCAGGGATCAGACCCCAGCCCATGCACAAAAAAGATTAGAAATATACTCTCTACACAATAAGAACAGAGTTCAACAATCAAAATGAAAAAACAAACTAAAAGAGCACTAACCCTAGAAAACTTCTATGCAGATATTGATGACAAAAATGCCATCTCAGAAGAAGAAAATCAGTGACAAATTATCTACTTGAGAAGTCCAAAAGGAGTTTATGAATTGGACTCAAATCTAAAACCTTATAGAAGAGCTTAAAAAAATAATTTACAAACCAAAGAAGAAAGGAAGAAGAAAATTGAAAAAAAAAAGAAATGAGAGCCATTCAAGATTTATGACAAATGGACCAAATAAATCAATTCCTTTAAAAGTAAAAATAACCACTGGTAAAAGAATATAATTCTTCAAATAATAAAAATCAACCAACTAGAAAGGGAATGTAACTCAGAATAAAAGGAAAATTAACCAACTGGAAAAGGAAACACAAAAGCTAACTGAAGAAAATAAAATCTTAAAAATTAGAATTGTACAAATAAAAACTAATGAATCTATAAGATACCAAGATTCCATCAAATAAATCAAAAGACTGACAAAACTGAAGAAAATGTAAAGAACCTTTTAGAAAAACAAACAACTTGGAAAATAGATCAAGAAGAGATAATTTATGAATCATTGGTCTACCAGCAAACCTAGATCAAAAAGAGAGCCTGGAAAATATCTTTCAGGAAATTATCAAGGAAAACTGTCCCAATATACTAGAACTAGAAGACAAAACAGTCCTTGAAAAAATACACAGAACACCTCCAGAAACAGACCCCAAGATAAAAACTCCAAGGACTTTTATAACCAAATTCTAGAATTCTCAAATAAAGGAGAAAGAACTGCAAGCAGTCAAAAAGAAACATAATCAGAATTATACAGATCTTATCAGTTTCAATATTAAAGGATCAGAAGGCCTAGAATGTGATATTTTGGAATGCAAAGAACCTGAGATTACAACCAAAAATTTGCTACCCTGCAAAATGCAACTTATTCTGTCAGGAGAAAAAGATGGATGGCCAATAAAATAGAGGACTTCCAAAATTTCCTGTTAATAAGACCAGAACTGGGGTGGCTAGGTGGCGTAGTGGATAAAGCATTGGCCTTGGAGTCAGGAGTACCTGGGTTCAAATCCAGTCTCAGACACTTAATAATTACCTAGCTGTGTGGCCTTGGGCAAGCCACTTAACCCCATTTTCCTTGCAAAAACCTAAAAAAATAAAAAATAAAACCAGAACTGAACAGAGAAAATTAAACTGTGTACAACTCTACAAGGGAAGATAACACTTGTAACTCTTGAGAACTGAATTTCTCTTAGGATAGTTAAAACGATATATATGTTTGAAGAGATTATACTTAGAGACATGGATATGGTTGGTTCTTGACATTCATTATAGAAGACCAAAATTGTATCACTATGTTTTAGACAAATTACACTGAATTATAGCTGTAATTCAGGCTCAGAATGTTCTGCCACAGGTCAGGCACAAATAGTCTAGGGGAACACCTGGGATCTATATTGTAAACTTCTGTATCTCATGTTTCCTTTGAACTACTTTAATTCTGCCTTATTCATAGTGCTCAGTGCTTTCTCTGATGAGAGCATTCTATACTTTGATGAAGCACCCTATACAGGGCGGTCCTGTGCCAGTGTCTCACATTCCTTACAATCAATTCTAAAGTTCTTAATAGAGAACTTCAGTTGTCCCAAAATTTAGAACACTTGGAAGCTTTGTACATAATTAAATCAGAAGTGACTTTTACTTTACTAGATGCCTAGAGATTTGTAGTACAACAGGGGAAGAAGGGGAGAACATACTTAAAAGGGTTGGAAGTAAAAAGTTTAGGAAGTGATGTTGTTTTAATAGATACTTTAGTTAATAAGGGTTTTTGGTGTGCTAAAGGAGTGGTGAGGAAAAAGTGTACCCTATACTTTGGTTAGGGAAGGTTGTAGGACTCTGGGTAGAGTATAATAGAAATGGAGGGAGAGAGTGTACTTACAGGGACTGAACTTGAAAACATCAAGAAGAAATTTTGTGTTGTTTGATGCTTTGTCTACAATTGGAGGGAGTAAGCTTAGGGGTGGTATAAGTGATTCATAAAATGATTTGACTTTGTATGATGCTTTGGCTCATGAGGATTAATATGTCCACTGAGGGTCAATTGAAAAGGGGTGAGGTATAAAGTGATTATAATTTGATATGATTCATGACTCTTGAGAAGTATATTTATAATGAGACAGAAGAGGAGAGGGTACTTACTGACTATGAGGCAATGTTGCTTATCAATCAATCACACAATTAATCAATCAACTATTTGAGAATAGTATTTCTATCATATCAGATAAAAGAATACTTTGACAAAGGGGATGTAAGTACTACAGAGGGTTAAAACAATAAAAGCATAAAAAAGGACTATACTAGAAAAAGGCTAGGCATTGTTGGATAAATAACACCAAGTGAAGAGGCACAAAGGCCTATTATAGTGGTGGGAAAGGAGGAAGGGTGTGAATACTGAGTAAATCCAACTCAATTGATTTGACTCAGAGAGAGAATAACATAGTTTCCCAATTGGGTTTAAAAATCTATCCTGCCCTACAGGAAAGTCAGAGGGAAAGGGAAAGAAAAGGGGAAACATAACAGATAAAAGGGAAGGGGAAGGTAAAAGTGAAAATAACCTTCAAGTCAAATTTTTATAGAAAAGTTAAAGGGGAGAGGGAGCAAAACATTGGTGAGGAGGAAAAAAGGAAAGGAAAAAGGGAAGTACAAATGGGAAAAGATAGCATGGAGGGAAATACAGAATTAGTAATCTTAACTACAAATGTGAATGGGATGAACTCTTAAATAAAACATAAGCATATAGCAGAATGGATTAAAAGACAACACAGGGTAAAGGTGAAAGACTGGAGCAAACTGTATTATGCTTCAGTAGAATCACAAAAACTAAAAATCAGGTGTAGTGATCCTGATCTCAGACAAAGCAAAACAAAAATAGATGTCATTAAAAGGGATAAATAAGGAAAGACTATCTTCTTAAAAGGCACCATAGGCAATGAAGTTACATCATTATTAAATATATTTGTATCTGGTGGTATAGCATTCAGATTCCTAGAGGAGAAGCTGAAGGAATTACAAGGAGACATAGACAGCAAAACCATATTAGTGGAGGAACTTAACCTCCCTCTCTCAGAACTAGATAAATCTAACCATAAAATAAACAAGAAGGAAGTTAAGAAGGTCAATAAAAGCTGACAAAACTTAGTTATGATAGAACTCTGGAGAAAACTGAATGGGGATAGAGAAGGATATAGCATTTTCTCTGCAGCACAAAGCATCTATACCAATGTGTTGGGGCATTTAAAACCCCACAATCAAATGCAGAAAGAAGAAATAATAAATGCATACTTTTCAGTTCATGATGAATAAAAATTATATGTAATAAAGGGCCATGGAAAGATAAACCAAAAATTAATTAGAAATACATAACTTAATTTTAAATAATGAGTGAATCAAACAGTAAATCATAGAAATAATCAATCATTTTGACCAAGGAAATGACAACAATGAAACTTTAAACTAAAATTAATGGGATGCAGTCAAAGCACGTGTTAGTGGAAATTTGATATTTCTAAATACTTATATGAATAAAACAGAGAAAGTAGAGATCAATGAATTGTGTGTGCAACTAAAAAAAGTTAGGAAAAGAACAAATTAAAGATAACCAATTAAATATCAAATTAAAAATTTTGTAAATCAAAGGCAAGTAATAAAATTGAAAGCTAGAAAATTTTTGATCTAATAAATAAAACTAAGAGTTGGTTTTATGAAAAAACAGTAAAATAGATAAATCTTTGATTTATCTGATTTTTAAAAACAAAGAAGAATATCAACTAACCAGTATCAAAAATGAATGGAACCAACTCACCACCAATGAGGAGGAAATTAAAGAGATAATTTGGAGATAGTTTGACCAACTGTATGCCAATAAATCTGATTACCTGAGTGAAATGGATGAATATTTACAAAAATAGAAACTACCCACATTAACAGAAGAGGAAATAAAATTCTTAAGAGACCGACCTGCTAGATCAACAGTGGGGCTATACCACAGGGGCTTGAGGCAACTAGGGAGCAGAGGCACTGGTGTTGCTGCTAACACTCTGGAGCTTGCCGACAGGGCTGAGGGAAGAGTTCTGGAGCAGGAGAGCTGCAGATGCCATCCCTGGGCTCCTCTAGTCTGAGGAACTCTGAGTCCACGCCTCCATTGCTGCTGAGGCCTCTTCCCAGAACAATTACACACTACTTCTGCCCCAAGCACAGGTGTGTAAGCAGAAGAACCAGCCCAGATAACAATAGGGAGAGGGATGACCTCAACCCAGTGTAAAGCCCACTGATTGAAGGAAAAAGGATTCAATAGCTTCAAACCCTCCCTTCAAGCTAAGGGAGAAGGCATCAATCAAGGTCACAGACACTTCAGAAAAAGCAACCAGCACCTCCTACTGGCCAGCCAGAGAAAGTTCACTCAGTGAGTAAAGCCTCTAGCAGTCCCAACACCAAACCCCTGTGAACAAACCCCTCCCCAACTCAGGGTCTTAACAAAATGAAGAAGAGTCAGTGGAAAGGTGGATCCATAGAAAAATTCATGGAAGGTAAAGACTCTAACTCAGATAGACCTAGAACCTCTGAGGAGAAGATGATCTGGTCTCCAGCACAGAAAGACTTCCTTGACAAAATAAGGAAGGAGTTTAAAAATCAACTGGAAAATTTGGGAGAGACAATTAATACCTTGCAACAAGAAAACAAATCCTTAGAAAATACAATTGGACAAATACAAAATGAGAATAAATCTCTCAAAAATCTCAATTTGTCAAATGGAAAGCTCTTTCAAAAGTAGAATTGACCAATTGGAAAGGGAGTTGGAAAAGGTTAATGAAGAAAACTCCTCCCTAAAAAAAAAAAAGAATGGAGTCTGCGGAAAGTAATGACTTCATGAGACAGCAAGAGCCTGTGAAACAAAATCAAGAAATAGAAAAAATAGAATAAAATATAAAATACCTCATCAGCAAAACCACTGATCTCGAGAATAGGTCAAGGTGGGGCAAGCTGAGAATTACTGGACTTCCTGAAAACATTGAAGAGAAAAAAAATCCTGGACTTAATATTACAGGATCAAGTGATGGAAAATTGCCCTGATACCATGGAACCAGAGGGCGAAGTAGTTATTGAAAGAATACATCAATCCCCTCCAGAAAGAGATCCTAAAATGAAAACACCAAGGAATATTGTGACCAAATTCCAGAGCTATCAGATAAAAGAGAAAATCTTGCAAGCAGCCAGAAGGAAACAATTTAAATACCAAGGAGCCACAGTAAGGATTACAGAGGACCTGGCTGCATCAACACTAAGGGATTAAAGGGCCTAGAACAAGATATTCTGAAGAGCAAGGAAGCTTGGAATGCAGCGAAGAATCCACTATCCCGTAAAGCTAAGCCTTCTCTTCCAGGGAAAAAGATGGACATTTAAAGAAATGGAAGAATTCCAAAAATTCCTGATGAAAAGACCAGAGCTAAATAGAAAATTTGGACATCAAACAGGAAGCTCAACAAACACATGAAAAGGTAAAAAAAAGGGGGGGGGGCATTAAAAAAAACTGCTATCCAATAAGTTGAAACTGGCTATATCCCAGCATGGAGGAAAACATTCTCATAAATATTGAGAATTGTAACTCTAACAGAGAAAATATACCTAGCCAGAAGTGATGGACATTCATGACCTATCCATGAGACTGCTATCCAATGGGATGTAACTGGCTTTAACCCCACTTGGGAGAAATACTCTAATAACTCTCAAGAATTTTAAATCTATTAGATAGAATGTACTTAGCTAGAAGTGATGAATACTCAAAATATTCTATGACTCAGAATGATTTTAATAACACTACCTCTTTAAAAAGAGGGACAGGAAGGAGATGAAAGAGGAGGAGGGAGGGGATTGAATGGGGGTAAATCTCATTACACTAAGAGGTGCAAAATACCTATGGTAATAGAGGGGAAGAAGGGAAGAGATGAGAAACACCTGAATCTTCTTCTCCTCAGACTTGGCTTAAAGTCAGCTTACACATACTCATTTAACTTAAGAAATATCCAACCTTTCAAGTAGTAAAAGAGGAAAAGGGGAGGGGAGATGGAGAAAGGGAGGGGAGGGGGGAAAGGGGGAATTAAAAGGAAGGGAGGGGGAAATGAAAAAAGTAAAAGGGAAAAGAAAGGGGAGGGGTGATATAGGATGGCAAACACTGAAGTGGGTGGTATTCAGAAACAAAATATTGGGGAAAACAGATAAAGGGGGAGAAGGGGGAAAAATACAGAGGGAAGATAGCATGGAGGGCAATAAAGAATTAGTAACAATAAATTTGAATGTAAATGGGATGAACTCTCCCTTAAAACATAAGTGAACAGCAGAGTGGATTAAAAACCAGAATCATACAACATGCTGCTTACAAGAAACTCATTTGAAGCAAAGAGATACATATAGAGTAAAGGTAAAAGGTTGGAGCAAAATATATTTTGCTTCAGCTGAAGTGTCAAAAGTAAGGGTAGCAATCCTTATCTCAGACAAAGCAGCAGCAAAAATAGCTTTAAAAGAGATAAGGAAGGAAACTTTATCCTCCTAAAAGGTACCATAGACAATAAAGTTATTTCAATACTTAATATATATGCACCCAATGGGATAGCATCCAAAGTCTTAGAGGAGAAGCTGAAAGAACTACAGGAAGACATAGACAGCAAAACTCTACTACTGGGAGATCTCAACCTCCTGCTTTCAGATCTAGATAAATCGAATCATAAAATAAACAAGAAGGAAGTAAAGGAGGTAAATAGATTGTAAGAAAAACTAGATATGGAAGACTTATGGAGGAAATTGAATGGGGATAGAAAGGAATATACCTTTTTCTTTGCAGTACATGGAACTTATACAAAAACTGACCATGTACTAGGACATAAAAACCTAATGATCAACTGCAGAAAGGCAGAAATAGTGAATACATCTTTCTCAGATCACAATGCAACAAAATTCATAATGCAATATTGGACCAAGGAGATATAGACCCAGAACCAATTGGAAACTGAATAACCTCATTTTAAAGAATGAGTGGACCAAAAAACAAATTATAGAAAAAAATAACCATTTTATCCTAGATAATGAAACAACATACCAAAACCTATGAGATTCACTCAAAGCAGCTCTAAGGGGATATATTATATTTTTAAATGCTTACATAAATAAATTAGAGAAAGAGGAAATTAATGAACTAAATATGAAATGAAAAAATTAGAGAAAGAACAAATAAAAAATCCCCAATTAAATACCAAATTTAAAATTCTAAAGATTAAAGGAGAAATTAATAAAATCGAAAGCAAAAAAAAAAACTATTGAATTAATAAATCAAACCAAAATTTGGTTTTATGAAAAAAACAATAAAATTGATAAACTTCTGGTCAATTTGATTTAAAAAAAGAAAAAACCAAATTGCTAGTATCATAAATGAAAAAGGTGAACTCACCACCAATGAGGAGGAAATTAAATTAAGAATCATCCGAAATTATTTTGCCCAACTGTATGCCAATAAATTTGATAATCTAAGTGAAATGGATGAATATTTACAAAAATATAAGTTCCCCAGGTTAAATGAAGAGGAGATTAAATACATAAACAACCCTATCTCAGAAAAAGAAATTCAACATGCTATCATTGAACTCCCTAAATTTTTCTCCAGGGTCTGATGGATTCACAAGTGAATTCTACCAAACATTTAAGGAAAAAATGCTTCCACTTCTACATAAACTCTTCAGAAAAATAGGGAAAGATGGAACTCTGCCTAACTCTTTCTATAAAACCAGTATGGTGCTGATACCCAAACCAGGAAGAGTTAAAACAGAGAAAGAAAATTATAGACCTATCTCCCTAATGAATATAGATGCAAAAATCTTAAATAAAATCTTAGCAAAATGATTACAACAAGTTATCACAGGGATAATACATTATGACCAAGTAGGATTTATCCCAGGAATGCAAGGTTGGTTCAATATTAGGAAAACTGTTAGTATACTCAATTATATCAACAACAAACCTATCAGAAATTATATGATCATATCAATAGATTCTGAAAAAGCTTTTGACAAAATACAGCACCCATTCCTACTAAAAACACTAGAAAGTGCAGGAATAAATGTACTGTTCCTTAGAATAATTAGCAGTATCTATCTGAAACCATCAACAACTATAATATTCAATGGGGAGAGGCTAGAGGCATTCCCAGTAAGATCAGGGTTGAAATAAGGGTCCCCATTATCACCACTACTATTCAATATTGTATTAGAAATGTTAGCATCAGCAATTAGAGAAGAAAAAGAAATTGAAGAAATTAGAATTGGGAAGGAAGAGACAAAACTCTCACTTTTTGCAGATGACATGATAGTCTACCTAGAGTATCCCAAGAAATCATCCAAAAAAACTATTGGAAAAAATTAGCAATTTTAGCAAAGTTGCAGGATATAAAATAAATCCTCATAAAGGCTCAACTTTTCTATATATTTCTAGCAAGATACAGCAGGAAAAGCTAGAAAGAGAAATCCCTTTCAAAGTAACATCAAACAATACAAAATACCTGGGAGTCTATTTGCCAAGACAGACTCAGAAACTTTTTGAAAACAATTATAAAACACTTCTCACACAAATTAAATCAGATTTAAATAACTGACCAAATATCAACTGCTTATGGACAGGTAGAACTAATAAAATAAAAAATGACAATTCTACCAAAACTAAACTACCTGTTTGGTGCCTTACCAATCAAAATTCCAAAACATTACTTTAATGGGTTAGGAAAAAGTTCTAAGTAAATTCATATGGAGAAATAAAAAGTCAAGAATTTCCAGGAATTTAATTAAAAAAGTACAAAAGAAGGGCGCTTAGCCCTATCTGATCTAAAATTATATTATAAAGCATCAGTCATCAAAACTGTCTGGTATTGGCTAAGAAATAGAGTGGTGGACCAGTGGAATAGACTAGGTGCAATAGCAGGAAACGATTATAGTAATCTGCTGTTTGATAAACCCAAAGAGTCCAGCTATTGGGATAAAAACTGCTGGGAAAATTAGAAGTTAGTATGGAAGAAACTTAGATTAGACCAACACCTCACACCCTTTACCAAGATAAGATCCAAATGGTTACAGGATTTAGAAATGAAAAAAAAAACAATACTATAAGCAAATTAGAAGATCAAGGACTAGTTTACCTGTCAGATCTATAGAAAGGGAAGCAGTTTATGACTAAGGAAGAGATGGAGAACATCACCAAAAACCAACTAGATGATTTCAATTACATTAAATTAAAAAGCTTTTGCACAGATAAAACCACTGTAACCAAGATCAAAAGAAATGTAGTAAATTGGGAAACAATCTTTACAGCTAACGATTCTGACAAAGGTCTCATTTCTAAAATATACAGAGAACTGAGTCATATTTTAAAAAAAGCCATTCTGCAATTGACAAATGGTCAAAGGATATGCAAAGGCAATTTACAGATGAGATCAAAGCAATCCATAGCCATATGAAAAATTGCTCTAAATCATTAATTATTAGAGAAATTCAAATTAAAGCTTCTCTGAGGTACCACCTCATACCTCTCAGACCAGCCAATATGACCAGAAAGGACAATGATCATTGTTGGAAGGGTTGTGGGAAATCTGGGACACTATTACACTGTTGGTGGAGCTGTGAACTCATCCAACTTTTCTGGAGAGAAATTTGCAACTAAGCCCAAAGGGCAACAAAAATGAGCATGCTCTTTGATCCAGTAATACCACTACTGGGTCTATACCCTGAAGAGATGATGAAAAAGGGGGAAAATATCACTTATAGAAAAATATTCATAGCAGCCCTATTTGTGGTGGCAAAGAACTGGAAATCCAGTAAATGTCCTTCAATTGGGGAATGGCTTAGCAAACTGTGGTATATGTGTGTCATGGAACACTATTGTTCTATTAGAAACCAGGAGGGACAGGAATTCAGCAATGCCTGGAGTGATTTACATGAACTGATGCTAAGTGAGATGAACAGAAAAACACTGCACACCCTAACAGCAACATGGGGGTGATGTTCAACCTTGATGGACTTGCTCATCCTATCAGTGCAACAATCAGGGACAGTTTTAGGCTGTCTGCAATGGAGAATACCATCTGTATCCAGAGAAAGAGCCATGGAGTTTGAACAAAGTTTGAGGACTATTCCCTTTAATTTAGGGAAAAAACAAATATCTTATTGTCTGATCTTGTTATCTCTTATACTTTTTGCTTCTTCCTTGAGGATGTGATTTCTCTCTCATCACATTCAATTTGGATCATTGTACAACATGGAAACAAAATAAAGACTGACAGATTGCTTTCCATGGTGGGGTGGTGGGGAGGGAAGTAAGATTAGGGGAAAAACTGTAAAACTCAAATAAAATCTTTAATAAAAGAAAAAAAATTCTCCAGATCAGATGGATTTACAAGCAAGTTCTGCCAAACATTTAAGGAACAAATAATCCCAATTCTATATAAGCTATTTTTAAAAAATATGAAAAGAAGGAGTTTTGCCAAATTCCTTTTATAATACCATTATGGTGCTGATACCTAAACCAGGATGAGTCAAAACAGACAAAGAAAATTATAGATCACTCTCCCTAATGAACATTAATGTAAAAATCTTAAATAAAATTTTACAAAGTGATTGCAGCAAGTTATTACTAGGATAATACATTATGTTCAGGTAGAATTTATACCAGGTAGATAGGGAGGGTTTAATATTAGATAAACACTCAAACAAAATTGACCATAACAGTAACAAAAACAAGAGAACTCATATTATTATCTCAATTGATGCTGAAAAAAATTTTCCCAAAATACAACATCTATCCTATTAAAAATACTAGAGAGTTTAGGAGTAAATGAAGTTTTCCTAAAAATAATAAGTAGTATCTAAAAGATCAAGAAATATTATATGTAATAGGGAAAAACCAGAAGCATTTCCTGTAAGATCAGGAGTGAAACAAGGATGCCCATTATTACTGTTGCTATTCAATATAGTATTAGAAATGTTAGCTTTAAGCAATAAGAGAAGTAAACAAAATTGAAGGAATTAGAACTGGCAATGAGGAAGCAAAACTTTCACCTTTTGCAGATGTTATGATGGTATGTTTGGAGAACCAAAGAAAATCATCTAAAAATTACTTAAAACAATTAATAAATTCAGCAAAGTAGTGGAATATAAAATAAACTCACATAAATCATCAGCATTTATATATATATATATATATATATATATATATACATACATATGTATGTATATATATTAACAACAAAGCCCAAGAACAAGAGATAGAAAAAGAAATTCCATTTAAAGTAACTGCAGACAACATTAAATCCTTGGGAATCTGCCTCCCAATACAAACCCAGAAACCATATGAACCCATTACAAAGCACTTTTCACACAAACAAAAAGTCAGATCTAAACAACTGAAAAAAAAGTCAGTTGTTCATGGTTAGGTCAAGCCAACATAATCAAACTGGCAATTCTACCAAAATTAAATTACTTATTCAGTACCATACCAAACAAACTACTAAATATCTATTTTACCAACCTAGAAAAATGGTAACAAAATTCATCTGGAGCAACAAAAGATCAAGAATATCAAGGGAACTGATGAAAAAACTATAAAGAAAGGTGGTCTCACTCTACCAGATTGAAAACTAGACTAAAAAGCAGTAGTCATCAAAACTGTCTGGTACTGGCTTAGGAATAGAGTAATGGACTAGTGGATTAGGATAGGCATAAAAGAAATAGCAGTAAATGACAGTAGTAATCTTTTGTTTGACAAATCCAAAGACATTAGCTTCTGGGAGAAGAACTCACTATTAAACAAAAAATGTTGAGAAAACTGGAAAATAGTTTGACAAAAATTGGGCATAGACTCACATCCCACACCCTATACCAAAATAAGATCAAAATGGGTGCAGAATATAGACATAAAAGGCAATGCCAGAGATCAATTAACAGATTAAAAATGTTCTATCTTTTAGATCTATGGAAAGGGGAAAAATTTAGGACCAACAAGAAATAGAGAATAT
The DNA here is from genome assembly GCF_037893015.1 of Macrotis lagotis. Classification (NCBI taxonomy): domain Eukaryota; kingdom Metazoa; phylum Chordata; class Mammalia; order Peramelemorphia; family Peramelidae; genus Macrotis; species Macrotis lagotis. Next base: position 19,680,836 of record NC_133660.1, on the reverse strand, counting down.
TATAAATTGCAAAATTGATGATTTTGACTATATTTAATTTTTAAAATTTTGCAGTAATAAAACCAATACTGCCAAGATTAGAAGGAATACAGAAAGCTAGGAAATAATTTTCACAGATAAAGGTTCTAATAAAGGGCTCATTTCTAAAATAATTAGAGAATTGAATCAAATTTATAAGATCACAAATCATTCCCCAATTGATAAATGGTCAAAGGATATGAATAGGGAGTTTTCAAATGAAGAAATTCGGGCAGTTAGGTGGGGCACTGGATAGAATACTGTCCCTGGAGCCAGAAGGACCTGAGTTCAAATCCAGTCTCTGATGCTTAATTATCTAGCTGTGTGACCTTGAGCAAGTCACTTAATCCCATTGTTTTACCAAACCCCCCAAAAAAATGAAAATAAAAACAAATGAAGAAATTAAAGCAATATATAATCACATGAAAAATTCCACAAATTATTATGATTAGAGAAATGCAAATTAAATCAACTATGAGATACCACCTCACATCTATCAGATTGATTAAGATGACAAAAAGCAGAAATGATCAATGTTGGAAAGATTGTGAACTAATCCAACCATTCTGGAGAGCAATGTGGGATGATGCCCAAAGACCAATAAAACTGACCATACTCTTTGACCCAGAAATACCAATCCTAGGCCTAAAGAAATCATAAAAAAATGGGAAAGGGTCCAGATGTTCCAAAATATTCATAGCAGCTCTTTTTTTGTAGTGGCACAAAATTAGAAATTGGGGGATACCCATCAATTGGAGAATAACTAAACAAATTATGATATGTGAATACTATTGTAGAATACTATTGTTTTATTAAAAAATATGAATGGTTGGACTCTAGAGAAACAGGGAAAGAATTACAGAAACTGATCCTGAATGAAGGGAGCAGAACCTAGAAAACATTGTACATATTAGCAACAATATGAGTTAGTCAGTTTTGATGGATGCAGCTCCTCTCAGCAGTTCAGAAAGCTAGGATGGCCCTTGGATACCTGTTATGGAAAACACTATTCACATCTAGATGAAGAATAAAACAAAACAAAAAACTACAGAATGAATGAAAATTATGTTCATTTTTAATGAACTTTTAAGATAATTTTTTAATAATTTCTCTCAGGTTTTTCTTTCCTATCCCATGATTTTCTTTCTTTTCTCTTAGTCTTATCTCCTCATACAGAAAATGACTAATATATAAACATGTTAAACCCAAATGTATATGTACAATGCTCACTAGAAGGGGGTAGGAAGGGAGGGCAAAAGAAAATTGTGTAACTTATATACATATGGATGAATGTTTAATTAAATTCAGTCTCAGATCCTTACTAGCTGGGTGAACTTGGGAAACTCACTTCCCTCTGTTTGTCTCCCTTTCCTCATCTATAAAATGAGCTGGAGAAAGAAATGACAAACCACTGCAGTGTCTTTGTCAAAACTCAAAAGGAGAAATCAAAATTTGAACATGATTGAAAATGACAATAACACAGAAATGGAATTCACAGATCTTGAAAACTAATTGGACAGGGGAGGAAAGAATCATAGATAAGATAGGAGTAATATAGAACTACAAGCAAATTTAGAAATCATGTATCCCAACTCCCTCACTTTAGAGTTGAGGATATTGAGACTCAGAGAAGAAAAGGGCTTTGACCAAAAAATCCGGACACAAATTCAAATTCTTTCATTTGGAACAAACTGAATTTTCTACTACCTCCTCAATGACCAAAAGTGAATGACATGGGAAAGAAGGAATTTGTTTCTGTAGTGGGGTTAATAACTACCAGGGTCAAGACTGTCTTAGCAAAGAGTAAAGAAGCCTGAAATCTTGAAGGAAGAAATGATTCTCCATGTAGAAGTTTGCCCCTGCTTAATCAGTTACACCTAGTCTACTTCTTTAATTTAATAAATATGATTTGAATTCAATTGAATTTTAAGCCTCAAATTATATGTTTAATTCAATTAAATTCAGTAGACATTTTTTATCCTCTAAAATGTGCAGATACAATGAGGATACAATGAGAAAAAGAAGAAGAAAATTAGTCCTTGTCTTCAAAGAGCTTACATTCAAGTCAATAATTGAAGTATTTATTGAGCAACTACTTCAGAAAAGACTCTGAAGGTATAAAGATGAACTGAAACTCAGAGATTCCAAAAATCCTTCTCTCTCAAAATCATTGAAGTGAGGAGGGACATCTTCCCACATCAGGAATGCTTCACACATTCTCTAATAACTGGCTAGTTTTCTTTTTTATTGTTTTTTTAGAATGATTTTATTTATTTTGAGTTTTACAATTTTTCCCCTAATCTTACTTCCCTCCCCCACCTCCCCCAGAAGGCAGTCTGTTAGTCTTTACATTGTTTCCATGGTATACACTGAACCAAATTGAATGTGATGAAAGAGAAACCATATCCTTAAGGAAGAAAAATAAAGTATAAGAGACAGCAAAATTACATAATAAGATAATGGGGTTTTTTCCTAAATTAAAGGTAGTAGTCTTTGGTCTTGTTCAACTCCACATTTCTTTCTCAGGATACAGATGGCATTCTCCATCACAGATATCCAAAAATTGTGCCTGATTATTGCCCTTTTAGTATGAGCAGGTCCACTAAGGTTGATCAACACTCCCATGTTGCTGTTAGGGTGTATAGTATTCTTACGGTTCTGCTCATCTCACTCAGCATCAGTTGATGAAAATCCTTCCATGCTTCCCTGAATTCCCATCCCTCCTGGTTTCTAATAGAACAATAGTGTTCCATGACGTACATATACCACAGTTTGCTAAGCCATTCCCCAATTGAAGGACATTTGCTTAATTTCCAATTCTTTGCCACCACAAACAGGGCTGCAATGAATATTTTTCTGTAAGTGATGTTTTTACCCTTTTTCATAATCTCTTCAGGGTATAGACCCAGCAGTGGTATTGCTGGATCAAAGGGTATGCACATTTTTGTTGCCCTTTGGGCATAATTCCACATTGCTCTCCAGAAAAGTTGAATGAGATCACAGCTAACTGGCTAGCTTTCTAAGGCTCCTCCAATTCCATGTGACTATCACTCTTAGGAGACTAATTCTTACCTTCAGTGCTGCTCATTCAGTGACACTAAGACACAACTCTTTTCTTACTTGATGCTCTCACAGAAATGAAGAAGTCAAGGATTTTGTGAATTTCATCAAGACTTTTAGTGCTGAAGAAGGGATATATGAGGCTGCATAGGGTCCAAGCCAACCACCATCATTCAACGTATCCCTTGGTAGCAATGTTGAAGAGCCCTTTTGGATAGTATGAGTAGGGTTCTTTCAATCTAATCTAAAAACCAGAAAAATGAGCCCACAACTATATACAGTTGAATTATCCTTCTCGGAACATATAAATGGCTCCTGAGGATTTGCATCTTCATTTGAACAAATGACACAGAGAAAAAAAATCAGGAAAGACATGAAAAAATTGGCCAGGGGCTGTTCTTCAATGCAATCTCCTCCTTGTCTGGGAAGGGCATGACTCTCAACTAATTTACGTCTTCTAGACTGAAAGAACATTGAACAAAAATGCATAATGCATAACCTCCACTTGGAAGCTCCATTGGGCAGAGTGCCACCATAGCCATCTAAGTAACATTCAGTTTCTGATTATCAGAGCAGAATTATTTAGGGGTGTGGGGAGAAAATTGTTGTGGCATTTCACTTAAAACAAGAGGCCACAATTTTCTTCTCTGTAAATAGGAGAGTTGGGAGAGGTCAGGTTATGGAACTGAATCAATCAGAGAAGAAGTTTTTTGTTACATAGCTACCTATCTACTAAGCATTGAGATATGCATAGGAGATGCAAAGTGGTCCCTGCCCTTCGGGAGTTTATGTTTTAAAGAGAGGACATAGCATATTCTTATATAGACATATACAATATAAATACAATAAAAACTGAGTGAAGTAAAAGGCATGGATAAAGCACCGACCCTGGAGTCAGGAGTACCTGGGTTCAAATATGATCTCAGACACTTAATAATTACCTAGCTGTGTGGCCTTGGGCAAGCCACTTAACCCTGTTGGCCTTGTAAAAACCTAAAAAAACAAAAAGCAGTAGCAGCATGGAAGATGCATTGAAAAAGGCTTTATTTAGGAAGTTGTGTTTGAGGTTTGTTTTGTTTTGCAAGGGTTAAATGACTTGTCCAGGACCACTTAACTAGAATCAAGTGTCTAAGTCAGGATTTGAACTCAGGTCTTCCTATCTCCAGGATCAGTGCTCTATCCACTGTGCTACCTAGCAGCCCCAGTTTTGTTTGTTTGCTTGCTTGTTTTAAGAAAAATAGGAATTCTGAGCAATGAGGGAAGTGTGATGAGGGAGTATTTTCTTGGCAAGGTAGTTTAAAAAGTAGGAGATTCTAAGAAAGGACATGAAGAAGAAGTACATTCTAGGCCTGGGAGACAGTGAATACATGATGATGATGTTTTGTCCTTCATTCTAGAAGATCCTGACATCAGGGGAGGTGATGCCAGGACAAGCACATGAATTGGATTTGAGTGGGGGGAGGGGGGAGAGAGCCAATGTGCAAAGTCACCAGTCTCACTTTCTCCTCCAGAGCCATCTGGGTCCAGGGACTTCATAACTGAAGATGGCCTTGGATATGAGGTAATCAAGAGTTAAGTGACTTGCCCAAGGTCACACAGCAAGTAAGTGACAAGTGTCTGAGACTGAATTCAAACTCCCAATCCTCCTGACTCCATGACCAGTGCTCTATTCTGCACCACCTGTCTCTGCAAAGCCATGGTGATAAGAGAGAGAGATAGTAGAAAACAAGTTTGACTAGAATCACAGTGCTTGTAATATGTAATATGTTGGAACATGTAATCTCTTGTTATTTAGTTGTTTCAATCATACCCAGCTCTTAATGGGGTTTCCATGGGAGACTTAGTGAGGCTGTTTGCCATTTCCTTCTCCAGCTCATTTAGCAAATAGGGAAACTGAGACAAACAGGGTTAAGTGACTTGGCCAAGGTGATCCAGTTAAATGTTTGAGGTCAGATTTTAACTGAGTCTTCCTCCAGGTCCCACACTCTGCACTATGGTACCACCTAGAAGCCCAGTATATAATGAGGCTGGATAATTAGGGTTAGCCTATTGGTGAAGGGCAAAATGTCAAAAGGTAATTTAAACATCTCAGGGCTTCAATCCAGACTTCCTTTACCATCCTGAAACTTCTCTTCAGTCCTGTAATTCACACATTGGAAGTACCCTGCTCTGGAGTTTTCTCCCTCTAATTAGATGGCTTCTTTTTTATATTTAATTCTCTTAGTTCTCTTAGAATTGAATTCAAGAACTGACTTAGAACTTAGTTCTCTCAGAACTTTCATTTAAGGAAAGTTTCCAGGTAAATAATGTCTTATTCCTCTCCAGGCTACATTCTGTAATTTCTCTACCACTTCATCAGGTCTCTTTTCCTTCCCTTTTATCTTCCTTTTAGCTATGGTCTTCCCCCATTGGAAAATAAGCTCCTTGAGGACAGGACTGTTTCCCTTTCTATTTGTAGTTTTATTCCTATCACTTGATAAAGTATATGATACATAGTAAGCATTTAATAGATGCTTGATGACCTTTTTTATTCTAGAAATAATAGGAACCACTGAATTTTATTGAGAGAAATGACATGATTAGCCAAGTGTTTAATTCAATTCACTTTTTCAGTTGGGTGAAGAATGAATTGGAGAAAACAGAGGCTTAGAGACAGAGAAACTAATTAGTAGACTTTTGTGAAAGTCCAGGACATAATAAGGGCCTGAACTAAGAAAGTAGCTGTGTCAGTAGAAAGGTGTCAGATGTGGCAGATAGTGTGAAGGTTGAAAGGACAAGTTTTGATGACATTATACATACATATAAATATCTATGTATGTATGTATGTATAGGTATGTTTATTATATTTATATACATTTGTGTATGTGTAATGAAAGACAGGAGTCTAGAATGACATTGGGATTATTTGAGATTATGAAAAGACTGGTCAGGAAAAATGTTGGTATGGTCAAGAAAATGTTGGTATGGTCAACAAAAATAGGGAAATTAAAAAGAACAGAGGCAAAAGAGATAAGAAATTTTATTTTGGACAAGTTGAGTTTCAGATACAGTTCTAAAAGTTCAGTACCATGACTGATATGGAAGTGGAGCTCAGGAGAGAGATATGGGATCGTCATATAGATCAAGGATCTTCATAGAGATAGAAATTAAATCCATGAAAGTTGAAGTGACTAAGTGAAAGAATATACAGAGAAAAGAGAAAGGACCCAAGGACAAAAATATTGGATACACTCAAAATAGAAGGGTCAGCTAGGTGGCATAGTGGATATAGCACTGACCCTGGAGTCAGGAGAACCTGAGTTCAAATCCAACCTCAGACATGTAATAATTTCCTAGCTGTGTGACCTTAGACAAGTCACTTAACCCCATTGCCTTAAATAAATAAATTTTTGAAAAATAGAAGGGTCGAGTACTATAGATAGCAATGATGATCTGGCAAAAGAAACTTAGGAGCAGTTCAGAAGATAGAAGAATCCAGAGAAAAGCTATGTCAAAAAAAAACACAGAGAGGAGAGAATAGCCAGGAAGAGAGTATGATCAACGATGTCACATGCTTCTGAAAAGTCAAAAAGGATGAGAAAGAAAAAATTTGCCTCCATGACCCATCACTGCAGGGGATCCTCCCAAAGTACAGTCCAGGAACTCTCAAATTCCTAAGGTAGCCACTCTGAGAAAAATCCCTCTCATCAGCATCTGTACAGAGGCTAAGAACACAACTGTGGGACAAAATATTGAAGCATCTTCTCTGATGAATTTATGATAAAGAATGCAAACCATCCCAGAGACAGAGCCGAAGGTATCTGAACACACACTGACAGACACTTTTTTCCTCACTTCGTTTCTCTTTAGGTTTCTTGGGAAGGGGCAAGTTGGAGAGTTTATGTCTATTTTCACAACAAGATTATTGAAGTAATGTGAAAATAAATCACTTTTTAAAAAGAAAAGAAATTTTTAAAAAAAAGAGGTAACCAGAGACCCAGGATCCTCAAGTCAAACCCAAAAAGGTAGAGCATGTATTTTGAAGTTTCCCCATTTCAAAGAGAGATAGAAGAAACCCCTAAAGTGAAATCACTATTTTAACATTTTAACTTTTTAGCTGCTACTAAGTGGACAGCTCTTCCTGGATACATTTTTGGATACATACAATCTTGATACAGTCGCACTCCTTGAGCAGTCAAGCGGAAGTGGAAACAAGGGACTACCTAGGGTTTTTTTGATTCGCTCAAAGTTCCAAGTCCTTCAGGATAGAGTCAGAACACAACTTGTCTTATTGGAAGTGACTCAGGGTCCTAAAGATGGGGAGGAGGAAAATCCTCAGTTCCCATTACATATACATTATATTTTACAAATAGAAAGATGCCTCTATGATTAACAAGACCCAAATCCATTTATATGTATTGAGTTCATAGAAGTTTCTTGTCATTATGCATTTTCTCAGTCAATGAATTTTAATGGTATGACCATCATATAGACATCAATAAAATATTGGTCATTCTGAAAGTGGTCCCCATCCTTCTAAGTACTGCTCACCACTACCTTAGTCCCTCACCAAAGATTCTCTGTCAAAAATCAGTGAAGAGAACCAGCACTGTGGTCATGTGCTGAAAGGTAGGGTGCCTGCTACCACCACAAACCCACGGAATAAATTGGGATAGACCAAGGACTCTGCTTGGAGTTGGGAGGAGAAGGAAGTGATTTCTAGATACTCTCTAGGAGGAGTTCCCAACTTGACTTTAGTGATTCTCTTAAGGCACAGGCATCAACTAATTGACCTCACTTTCCAAGGCAAAGTTCTTCAGGGTCCTCACCTCTTAGAATTTCCTCTGTCACATGCTCTATTTGAAAATAGTTTAAAATGTATTTTTGTCTCCATTCTGTGACTTTCCTACTTCCTCTCACATGTTCTGGTTATTTTTGTGAGAAAAAGTCTGATCATGTTTCCTAGATATAATGACTAAAAAATATCTAGCCTCAAATGTGGAAAGCTGCACTACCATGGATAACAGGGTTTGACATCTCACCTCTGAATGGTGTAATCCACCTCTTCTATTTGACTTTGGATTGTTCAAACTCTCTCTTCTGAACCCCAGTGTCCTCATCTGTAAAATGATAAGGTTGTACTGATGACCTCCAAGGTCTGTTCCAGCTCTAAATCTATTATTCTAATAATAGTAATCTTCCAATCCCAAGAATATCTGCAGATGAAATTGGGAGGAGAATGTCAAGGAGATGAAGAATGAACCAAATTGGCTAGCATTTTTCTAGTGCACTTTTTTGAAACTCTGATAGTGGGACCACTACATTTGGACTTGGGATTCTGATCTGTCACATTAAAAAAGAGAAGTAGCACTTAAGAAAATGAATACGGGAAGCACCACTGAACAGAGCCAAGAACCCATAGATCAGTTACATGGTAGAGGTAACACAATTTCAAAAGCATGTAAGAATTCTTGTCAAGATATTTAAAAGAAGGGGGCAGTTAGATGACACAGTAGATAGAGCACTGGCCTGGGAGTCAGGAAGACCTGAGTTCAAATCCAACCTCAGACCCTTAATATTTACTTAGCTGTGTGACCTTGGACAAGTCACTTAACCCTGTTGCCTTGCAAAAAAAAAAGGATATTTGAAAGAAGAGAAGGTAGCAAATAATTGGATGAAATCACAGACAATATCATTACCTTCCAAAAAAAATCCTACCAAGAGAAACTACTAGATAGGGCTTTTCTCTCATCTCATTAAGGGAATGGTCTGAACACACCTTGAAGTTATCGTCAATGAAAATAGAAGAGATAGCTCTTCAAAAATGCTTTTCTAAAGTATACCACAACTTCACAGACACAAACTGATTCATAAGTATGAAAATTCAAATTCTAATTGCCTTTCTTATTTATTGAGCACAGATAAGCCTTTGAATTGGCAATTAGGTTGCACAATGGATGGAGCACTGTGCCTATAGTCAGGAAGACCTGAGTTCAAATTCTATCTCAGACACTCAGAATTGCCCAAGGGCAATTCACTTAACCCTGTTTGCTTTCCTCCTGCATAAAATAGATTGTAGAAGAAAATGGCAACCCCTTCAGTGTCCTTGCTCAACAAAATCCCAAATGGAGTCAGGAAGAGTTGGAAATGACTGAACAAAAAGCTTTTGAATTGGTAGAACAAAATATGGTTTTATAAGATTTCCTCCAACAAAGTGTATTTCATTCAAAAAGTTATTCTCAAGTAACTCCCCTAATTCTTTGTAGAGGTTGGTGTCTATGGAGATGAAATATTGCACATAAGTCAGATGGTTTTGATATGTTGAGTTTGCTGAATTTTGGTTCTTTTCCTACTCCTTATGATTCTTAATTCTAATTTTTAAAGTTTAATTTTAGTGCCTTTGCTCATTATTTCCTATTCAGACTGGAGAGAACATGCTTTGTATATATTTGTTTGTGAGTTATTTCCCCCATTATATTATAAGCTTCTTGAGTTCAAGGACTGTCTTTTGCCCTTTTTTGTATCCCCCACCCCAGCATTTAGCTCAGTCTCTAAAATAGAGTAGCTTAATAAATATTTCTTAATTGATTTATTCTTATTTTTAAAAGTTCTTTTCATGAAATTGGTTCTCTGGAAAGGAAGGAAGAAGAAACACAGGGAGAAATATAACTGGTATGAAAATAAAATATTTTTAAAAGATCATATTATATCCCTTGTTGAATTCACAGAGATAATTTTATTTAATGATACCTTGACTAACAATATCAATAACCCATAAAACATGGAAGTGAATGCTATGGTAGCCAAACCTGTTCATTTCTGTTATAGAGGAATACTTACACAAAGTCCAAATGGAAAAGGGACTTCCTATAGTTGCTGGGGTCTTCCAGATGATCTTGTCCTGATTATGTAAAGTCATAGAGTATGAGGAATTTTTAACAAAATGCATGGTCAATAGAAATTGATCACCTTAAAAATCCACAGGGAAAATAATTATGTAAAGGATGCCTTCATACTAAGACAAAGTACATAACTAAGACTAACATGTAAATATATGGACAACTCATTGACTGGTCCATCAAGACACCTCACATGTAAATGGACAAAGAACTAGTTCTAATATTTTGAATTGGAGGAGAGTAGAATGAATTGCAATTGTGAAATCATGCAGTCCTCTTCATGTTCCCAAGCTGTCTCTGACACAGAACGTCATCTTAACCCACTAGTATTCCAGTTACATATATTACTATGAGGTACAGAATATTCCGGTCTTTGATGAATCAGGACTACAGGTCCCAAAGTACAATGAAAAGTTGTATGATGAATGTAAACACTCCATAGTATACTACCAAGAATACTTCATAAACCAACTGTATCATAAAATCTTATCATCTAGGAAATGTATAATTGGAAAAGGAGATGACCAGGTCATGAAGTGGGAATGAGAAATGAGAAAAAGATAGCTCTGTGGCTGCATTAGTAGACAAAGAATATTAAAAGACTTAGAAGAAGGTTTCTAATTCAACAAGCAAGCATTTATTAAGATGACTATTGCACAGTGAATAAATACTCATTGATTGATTGGCTGGTTATTAGGCACTATGCCAGGCAGTACAAAGGATTACCTAGGTATAAAAGACAAAGCAAAATATCCTCTCTCTTCAAGGAACTTTATTGTCTATTGAAGCTTAAAGATCCATATTCAACATATTGGGTAAATTCACTATGTCATTTAATAAAGAAGATGAAAAAGAATGATACTTAATAAGAAAACCTAGATGAATTGTGAGCTACAATGGTGGAGGGAATGTTCAAAATAATGAGAGAAGGAAGAAAGAAGGATAAAAGAAAAGGGGAAAGATGGAAAAGAAAGAAGGAAGAAGAATACAAAAAGCAAATTGTGCTGTATTGGTATTTGTAGAAACAGAAACAATATAATATATTACATATTGCATAATTATATAATTCAACATCAGAAAATTGCCTCCAGAAAACATGGAAGGCTTATCCTTAAGATAGAAACAATGAAACACTTCACTGAAGGCCAGAAAAATGTAACAGTTATAAATACCCAGAAAAGCAATAACATGGTGGCTAGAATTTGACATAAGAAGGTCACAGTCTTTTCTAAGACAAGGAACAAGTCTTTGTCAAATAAAATATCCTCAAGAGGAGAAATCTGGCCTCATGCATTTCTTAATTGTGTGACACTGCACAAGTCACTTAATTCTATAAATTCTACAAATCCTATAAATCTATAAAATGAGCTGGAGAAAGAAATGACACCAACCATTCTAGTATCATTATGCAGAAAACCTCAAAAGGGGGTCACAAAGAATCAGACATCATTCAAACAACTAAGCAGCAAACATTCTCAAGAATATTAATAATTTGGGGACAGAGCCAAGATGGTAACAGGAGAAGAGACTGTCTTAGATGCTTTCTCTATAATATTTCAAAACTCATAAAATGACTCTAACTCAATTTTTTTAGGTTTTTGCAAGGCCACACAGCTAGGTAATTATTAAGTGTCTGAGATGGGATTTGAACTCAGGTACTACTGATTCCAGATCCAGAGCTTTATCCACTGCATCACCTAGTCACCCCCTAACTAAATTTTCAAGTGACAGAACCTACAGAGGGATCTAGTGAGACAGTTCTCCAGACCAAGGTAACCTGGAAAATAGTGGAAAGGCTCCACTCCATGGGGTTAGAGAGGTGGCCCACCAGAGTGAAGGAACTTCAGCCTCCCAGAGGCAGCCCCAGAGCACCTGGGAGCCATGGATCACAGTGGGGTAGTTTCCTGACCTATACCCCAGGGAGCACTGGGCACAACTTGGAAGATCAGCAGGGGACCTCAGACAGAGGGAGCATGTAAAGCCCAGCCCTCAGGGCACTCATTGAGCAGCATGACCTGGAAGCCCAGATCCAGGAACCTGAAGCAGGCAGAGCCAGTAAGCAGGAGCCCCCAAGCAACTGAGCCTTGAGTGCTCAGCCTACCAAAGGTGGGGGAGTAGAGAGAGACTTCTGAGGTCTGTCCTCTGTACCTGGAACAGGACTCTGGGGCTCTGACTACATTCAGATCCTGATCACAGTCTAGGCCTCCCATAGAACAGCAGGGCTCCTCCACCTCAGCCCTGTGGCAGAGGAGTGCAGTTATGGTCATTCACAGACCAGGAGGGAAGACAGAGCTTCACACACTGAGATCCTTGTGGGAGGGGGCAGTGTTCCAATAATGCTCAAAAGCTCAGGAAGCACCCCAAAACCAGGCACAGGCTGGAGAAATGAGTAAACAGAGAAAAAAGAGGAACACCACTGAGAAATGCATTGTCTATGATCCCAAGAAGGATCAAGATATTAAATCTAAAGATGACAAAGTACAAGGTTCTGCATCTAAAGACCTAAAAGATGGAAATTAGACTCAGGCTATGACAGAGCTCAGAAAATATTTTGAAAATCAAGTAAGGGAGATAGAAAAAAATTGGGAAGAGAAATTAGAGAAATACAGGAAAAAGATGAAAAAGAAGTCAGCAGCTTAGTCAAAGAAATCCAAAAAAAATGCTGAAGAAAATAATATGTTAAAAAGCAGCATAGGAGGGGCAGCTTGGTGGTGTAGTGAATAGAGCACCAGCCCTGGAGTCAGGAATATCTGAGTTCAAATCTGGCCTCAAACACTTAATAATTGCCTAGCTGTGTTGCCTTGGGCAAGCCACTTAACTCCATTTGCCTTGCAAAAAAAACGGCATAGGTCAAATGGATAAAACAGTTCAAAAAGTAATTGAGGAGAAGAATGCTTTAAAAAGCAGAATTGGCCAAATAGAAAAAGAGATAAGAAAGCTCTCTGAGGAAAACAAATCCTTCAGATGTAGAATGGAGCTAAAAGAAGCTGATGACTTTATGAGAAATCAAGACAAAATACTACAAAACCAAAAGAATGAAAAATTAGAAGAAAATGTGAAACATCTCATTGAAAAAAAATTGATATGGAAAACAGATTCAGAAAAGATAATTTAAAAATTATTGGGATACCTGAAAGTCATGATCAGGAAAAGAACCTTGACCTCATTTTAAAATGTTCCTACAGGAAAATTTCCCAGATATCCTAGAACCAGAGGGCAAAGAAGAGATTAAAAGAATGCACCAATCTCCACCAGAAAGAGATCCCAAAAAAACCAAACCCCAGGAATATTATAGCCAAGTTCCAGGACTCCTAAGTCAAAGAGAAAATATTATAAGCAGCCAGGACACAATTCAAATATTGTGGAGCTGCAGTTAGGATCACATAAGACTTAGCAGCAACTACATTAAGGGCTCACAGGGCTTGGAATATAATATTCCAGAAGGCAAAAGAGCTCAGAATGCAACTGAGAATCAAGTACCCAGAAAAACTGAACATCATCTTCCAGGGAAAAAGATGGACTTTCAATGAACTAGGGGAATTTCAATTGTTCCTGTTGAAACAACCAGAGCTGAACAGAAAGTTTGATCTTCAAATATAGGACTCAGGTGAAACATAGAGAGTGAAGAATAGTAAAATATGAGGGACTTAATGATGATGAACTGCACATATTTCTGCATGGAAAAATGACACTGATAATACTCATAAGAAACTTCTCATTTAATAGAGCAGGTAGGAGCTTTTATAGATGAAGCAAGCACAGGAGAGAGCTGAATTTGAAGATATAATATATTGTAAAAATGGAGTCAATGGCTAAAAGGGAAATGTAATGGAAGTAAGAGAAAGGAGAGGTGGAATAGGCTAAGACATTTCATATAATAAGATTTTTTATTACAATGAAGTATTGCAATGATATGGAAGGGGAAGGCAAGGTGGAATGAGGGAAACTTCGCTCTCATCAGAGGTGGCTCAGAAAGGAAACAGCATATATACTCAATGGGGTATAGAATCTAGAGTAAGAAGGACAGAAGGGGGACACAGGGAAGGGGAAATGTGATTGATGGAGGAGAGGGTGGACTATGGGGGAGAGTGGTCAGATATAACACATTTTCTTTTTTACTTCTTGCAAGGGGCTGGGACTGATGGCCTGTCTGGGACCACGAGGCCGGGTGGTTGCTGGGCCTTAAGGGTGGTATGTGGGATCAAGTCCTTTTGGTTCCAGGGCTGGTGATTGGTCTGCTGTGCCATTCAGCTACCCTACAGCACAATTAAGAAGAGGAACAGAGTGCAAGGAGAGAGAAAATATAGTATATGGTAGCGGGGAAGTACGAATGGAATGAGCTGTGATCAACAATGGCAACAGTGGAAAAATATTTTGGAAGTAGATTTTGTGATGGACTTATCATAAAGAATGTGATCCACCTGTGACAGAGCTGGTGGTGTTGGAACACAGACTGAAGAACATTTTTATTATTTTTTTCTATTTTTTCTCTTTCCTTTACTTTATTGCTCATGTGGGTCTATATTTTTTGGAGGGGGGGATGGTATTATGTTTACTCTTAAGCAAGAATATTTTAGTAATGTATAAAAAACATCATTTGTGCAACTATTTTCTAAGTCTGTTCAAGGTAATTAAACTAGAGAAATTAAAAAAAAAGAATATTAAGAAATCATTATGGAATTGGAGCATGATTAAAAGTAGAACTATTAACTGAATCATTAATAAACATTTCTTAAATACTTATTAGATCAGGCACGGTGCTAAGTGCTGAGAATACAAATATGAAAAAACACAAATAGTCCCTGACCTTAAGGAGCTTACGACCTTACAGAGAGGGGAAGCTAGGTGGCACAGTGTATAGTGCACTGGCCCTGGAGTCAGGACAAACCTGGCCTCAGGCACTTAATAATTACCTAGCTGTGTGATCTTGGGCAAGTCACTTAACCCCATTGCCTTAAAAAAAAAAAACAAAAAAATCTTATGGAGAGAGGAAGCTAAAAGGAGATCAAGCAGAAGAAAGGTGAGGAAGATGGGAAAGGTACAGAATATGGTGAACAAGTCAGTCAGAAAAATCCCAAAGTAGGGCATCCAGGTGAGAAATTAAAATTTAATATTGATACATAAATATTTCTGAACAATGATTTTAACATGTCCCATGCCAAATAGTTAATCTCTAATCTATATGGAATAGAAAACTAACAAAATATAAACAATTAAAATTATAGTAACAGGATAAGGCACATGTCATCCATTTGCTCCTGGACTTGTTCCAAATATGTTTCCACTGAGCCCAAAGAAGATGAGTTTATATTCCAGTTCTCTGATTTAGCTACCAAATGGAGGGTAAGGATTTTTGACACCTGAGTGTCAGAACACTAGATATAAAAGAAAAATAGCAAGATTTTGACTCCCCCCCCCCAGAATATTTCTATCTAAGACATCCAAAAAATTGAAAACTATAAGATTTAATTCAATAAACATTTATTGTCTATATACCAAGCACTTGGTATACAAATTTAAAAAAAGACAGTTTCTGTCTTTAAAGAGATTATAACCAGTGAGGAAAAGACACTACACAAATGGAATCTGAATGGAGGGACTCCCAAGAGTACCTAGCATGTTTGGAGTCCAAATGAAGCAGAGTTCATTGATGATAAATAGGAAAGATGATAGTGACAATAATGATTGGTGGTGGTGGTGGTGGTGGTGGTGGTGGTGGTGGTGGTGGTGGTGGTGGTGGTGATAGAAAGGTAGTGGTGATTGTGGTGGCAGTGGTGATAAGTCAACATTTCTATGGATCCTTGGCTACTAAGAGATGAAGTAAAGAGATGATCTTAGGAATAAAACTTCAAACCGTGCCTTCATGGAGTGTTAACCTGAGCAAGTTATTTGATTCTGTTTCCTTGTTTGTAAAATGGTAACTAAACTAATACCTATCTTTCAACATTACCACCTCTTTCTGCAAACCCTCCTTGGGGATGGAGGTTAGGGGTGGGAAATGAATGGTGTTTGTCTAGAGCATGGACCTTTATCCTTTGATTCTTTACTGTAACTTTGGTTCAGAGGTTTCTAAGCTATTTTCAATCCTACCACATGACTGGCCTGCTTCCCTTTCCAGCCATAAATATCCTTAATATTATCTTTTACAGCATTTGTTGCATACAATCTATCAGTGGTAATATGCTGCAAAGGACCTGCCTTCCCTATGTATCTTTCCATTGCACTTTGGGTGCCTACAATCCTAATTCCTCTAAGATCACAATATTCTAAGATTCATGGTAATATTGCATTCCCTTGTAAATTATTGATATTAAAGAAAAGATGGACTTGGGCATAACTGAATAACTTGAGATCACTGAAAGAACTACTTAGTTCTCAGATAAAATGCAGCTTACATTGCCCACGTTATTTGGTTCTAGTCTGCCATCCTCCTGATATCCTTGACTAATTCCATGGGCCAAGAGTGTGCTGGTAAACAGTTAACAATGAGCTCCTGGGGAATGGGGTTGGGGGATGTTTGCATGAAACACTTTCAAGTTGAATCTGCTTATTAACATTTTCTCCATCACTTTCTTAAGTTCTTAGGTGGTCAACAAAACAAGCCCTAAGTTGTAAAATTTGCCAGTTTCTGAAGTATTAACTCCTATGAGCCAGTATAAACTGGTTTCAGCAACCTAGCCATGGACTAATAATCCAGATGTCAGAATCTGGGGAATGGCCGAACAAGTTAAAAGAATATTGGTATCTCTGTATGCAATGTATTTTTATTTCTCATTTTACTCTTCATTATTTCCCACAAGTCTTTCGATGTTTTTCCAAGATCATTGAGCTTATCATTTCTATAGCATGATTGTGTTAGAATACTATTATGCTATAAAAAATGATATGGTCAATGATGTTGGAAAAACATGTGGGAAATGATGAAGAGCAAAATGAGAAATAAAAATACATTGCATACAGTGATATCAATATTCTTTTAAGAACAATTTTGAGTGAGTAAGTTATTTTCGCCCTTATAAATGCCCAAATTAACTATAAAGAACATATAAAAAGGACACTACCTGCATCCAGAGGAAAAAAGTGATAAATTGAAGTATGCATAGAAAAATTTTACATATATACACATACACACATATACTTTACTTAATTGTGTCTAATGGTAGTCATCTCTAAGGAATAAAAAGAAAAGAAAAAATTACATGATAATGGTATTATATATTTTAAAGGAATAGTAGGTTTGTAGTTTCATATGCAATCATCTTTTTTTATTGTGCTATGTTATGGAAATACTTGTTTTATTCCATAAATTAAAAATAAAATAAAAAATTCTAAGAAGAAAAAATACTTTATTCAGTTGGTTTTTCCTGTGTGGATAGCTAGGTTGATCCCTTTGAAGTAATGATAGACTTCAAGTTGTTCATTATGATGATGATGGCAATGGTGATGATGGTGATGACAATGATGATAAAATCTCTGCCAAATTCCCGTTGGAATATGGAAGTGATTCTTCAAAGCAATGGAGCACAAGATCCTTGAGGATCCAGCCAAGCTGGATATTATGTATATTATCTCCAGTCAAAATCTAGCTAGACTGGAGAGACTCACCACTAGACCTCAATAACTACTGACTCACATGCCTCGTGTTCTCCTGTAAGATAACATCTTTGTGATAATAATCTATCTTTGGTTGAAGCATATTTGAGGTGAATGTCACCCAAAGCACCCACTACAGCCATGGAGGATAAGCTGGAAAGTACCCAAATGGAAGAGGAATACTCCCCCAGTTAATGAGATCCTTCTTCGATCCTTTATTAGTAATGATGTTATGAAGATTTTATCTAGCTACAGAATCTTATCATCACAAATGAGATTTATAATCACACAAAGAGTTTCCCTATGTGGGAAAAAGCAGGAAGACAGATGAGGAAAACTCCAGCCTACACCAAGATATGCAGCAGAATTTCAGTCGATAGATATTGGACAGACACTACAGATGAATAAAAAGCTGGATGTAGAAGGCAACAGAAGGAAGATTGGTCTGGATTGTATTTGAGAAATTGTTGCATGCTTTCAACCACCCCAAGCTTTGCACTATAACAAAAACAACAACAACATATTTTTAATGCCAGCAGTATTCCAAGCCCTGCCATATGGCTATGAATCATGGAACAGCACAGCCTTCAAAAAAGTAAAATTGTGGCTCACCCAAGAGAAAATGAAGAGCCTCGTGATGGGTGTGATGATGTGGCAGCATTTCACCAACAATGAATGTCATCTGAGAAACAGAGTAGAAGAAATCATCAAAGAGATCTACAACTGGGATAAGAGGTGAGCAGATAACATACAGAGACAAATATAACAGATAGACACCTGAATGTAGAATCATTATCCTTATAATCTCAAGAAACCCATGTGGAGGATGGCTAAAAAATCTTGTGGTCAAGTCAACAAGCATATCTTAAGAGCTTAGCCACTTTGGTTGGTGCTGAGAATACAAATACAAATAAAAGATAGCCCCTGCCCTCAAGAAACTTATATTCTACCATGATAAGATAGACAAAAGGAAACTGAAAAGTAGCTAGAAGGGAGGGGAATACAGAAAATAACCAAATGGGCATAGTGGAGAAAGAACTCAGAAGTTGAGCCCTGTGGGAAATGAAGTCATGAACATGGCTGTCCTGAGCACTTTCCTTAAAATGGAAGTTCCTGGAGAAACTAGCCATTCAGAGAAAGGCACCTCAAGAGTGGTAGAACTGAGATATATTCCAAGCCAAGATGACTATTGGGTCAAGAAGGAGAAAGAACTTTAAGAGAATCAAAAGTGGAACCCAAAAAGGAATTAAGTGAACACAATGGAATCTTACTGATATGTTGGAAACAATAAATATGATGAATACAGTGAAACATTAAAACTCTTATATGAAATGATGGAACATGAATGAAGAAAAAAGGAAAATGACAAAGAGCACAATGTGGGGGGGATACAAAAAAAATTGTATTTGCAAAACCATGGAAAACTTAAGCTTATTGAAGAAATATGGAAAGTTATTTCCCTCTGCTCCTTTACAGAGATGGTGATCTATCTGTATGAAATGCTAACTATAAGGTCAGGTTTTTAAAAATATGTTGACTGCTTTTACTGAATTTTCCCCTTTTTATTTATTTTTTAAATTAGAGATGGCTTATATCTGGGAAAGGGGAGACAAGATACTTGAGGATATGTAAAATAAAATATAATTGAAATATATTTGAAAAATTAAAAAGGAACCCACAGAAAGTCCACTAAACCTCCTCTCTCAGAGGGTTTATAAAAGGGCATAGACAAGGATTGTGCCAAATGAGGAAAAATGGATGAGATTCCCTTTGAAAGGAAGAACACACCTCTATAACATCACAAATGCCCAGAAAATACTGAAGGATGTATCTTGGCATATGAACTCCCTGTGCTTGATGTATTTTGTTGTTATCTTAAATAGTATTTCTCCTTTATCCATTTTCCAAGATTTGTTTAATATATGGAGATGCTAATAATTTTTGTGGATTTATTTTTTCTCCTGCTACATAGCAGAAGTAATTTATTATCTTGATTATTTTGTAGAATCTAGATCTTTTCTAAGTAAACCATCATGCTGTTGGCAAATTGAGGGGATTTTTTTACTTCCTCTTTGCCAATGCTTATCTGTTAATTTTTTTTCTTTTCTTATTGCTGTAGTTAGCATTTCTAGTAATTTGTTAAATGATGATGGTAATAGTGGGCATCCTTTCCCTATTACCTATTTTGGAAAGCTTCCAATATTTCTTCATTACAAATAATGATAGATCTTGGTTTTAGAGAGATTTCTTTTAAATTATATTAAAGAGAACCTTTCATTTCTAGGCTAATCAGTATCCTAGTGGCTTTCTTTAAAAAAGTTACTATTGTGCTTTATTTCATAAAATGATGTTCTGGGTGTATTTATATAATCATATCCTTTGCATTGTTTTATTAGTAAAATTATTTTTTCATGCCATCTTCTGACTTATCCTTACATTCTTGATCTCAATTTAATTTGGTCATAATGAATAATATTTTGGAATGAGTACCACAGACTCTTGAGCAGCATTTTATTTAATATTTTAGCATCAATGTTTTCTTTCTCTCCTTTCTTTTTCCCTAGTTTCTTTTCTCAAAGGAGTTCATAGAGTGTTATCTGGCAATTTCAAGGAATCAGTAGTCAGATTCTTTTGTTTTTCTTAATTTTCCAAGTTATTGGTAATATTGCTGCTTTGTTCCATTCTCAAACTTATCAAATGCATATTATCCAATAAATTGGAAAGTTGAGGAATCTTCTTTTTCACTGAAGCAAGTCCACATCCCTGGACATCTGGAGGATTTCTCCTTATTCATCCATAGTGGTATACCTTCACCTATACTACAGACTCTGAGTATATCCTAGGAGCATGCTTGATGATGGAGGACAGAGAGGACCAGCTGTAAACTTCAGAATATGTACCACTATCTTATGACTGTTTCCAGTCTGCTTAGTTTATGGAGAAAAAGCTGTCTTTTAGTTACCTATTTATACCAAAATGAGAATTAATTGGATAAATTCCTGGAAGTTATGGAGGAGAGGATGATTATAAGTCTCTAAGTGAGGAGAAAAAGAAGTCATGTCAGAAATTTCATCTCTCCACCTAGACTGAAGCTTGTCTTAGCAATTCATGACCCAGATCTTTGTCCTCTCTCATATATCTAGTTTTTGCCAATTTTAGGCAAAAAGGTAGGGGCAGCTAAGTGACTCAGTGGATAGAGCACTGACCCTGGAGTCAGGAAGACCTGAGTTCAAATCTGGCCTCAGATGCTTAATAATTACCTAGCTGTGTGACCTTGAGCAAGTCACTTAACCCCATTGCCTTGCAAAAAAAACAAAGGGGAAAAAAAATTACTGGAGAAGGTTTAAAAGAGCTTTAAAAGAACAAATGAGCAGGTTGCCAAAATGCTAGAAGCTAAAATCCAAAGGACAGTTTGTGAGCAAAGTCCAGGGAGGAGTGACCAGCCTGAAGAATACAATCCATCAGTAGATGTAGGCAAATATTCTGGGAAATAAGAGAATGATCTCATCCACAAGCTCTCCCATATTCAGAAGGGAATTTGGTGAGGGAAATGCTGTGGAGCAACTGCTTAAAGTTTGATGGCATTCCTCCCCAGCAACCAAGGAGGCAGAAGGGGAGGATGCCCTCAATTAGGGTAAAGGCTTTACAGATTTTGTTTTTGCTGTATATTCTTGATTAATATCCCTTGATAAAACTAATTCTCTAAATGATATCAGAGTGATCATAAACAGATCAGTCAATGATAAAGGGGATATTCTAATTGGGGATTTATATTAGGGAGAATACACTAAAATGGAAACTTGAGTTGATAACAACCCCTTTGAATTAGCCCTAGAATTAGAAGGAGGACATATAACTAGCACTCTGTGAAACCAATTTGACAGAGTGACTGGAAGTTGGGATAAGGGTCCCCAGAGACTTATAAAGGCTACATATAGACCCTCATCTGCCATAAATATTGGGCCTTTGCATTTGCAAAATCCCTAGAGAAATTCACAATCTGAAAATTTAGTTTCAAGATTATCTAGTTTAAATACGCAATAGAAAAAAGGCATTTATTTTCCCCTGCTGTATTAGGCTTTAATTGTACTCAGACTTTTGCAGCAATTTAATGTTTACATACTGATGCCTGCTGTTCTGCTGACTCTTTTACAAAGATTAAAATTGAGGCTAAGAAGAGAGATGGATTTTTGTATCTCTAAAAAACTGGTGCCAAGCTGAGAAATGTTTATAGGATATGTATTGGTGTGTATGTATGGGTATGTGGTTTTACACACATACATTGTACTTGAAGGAAGCTGTGCAGAACTACAAGAAAGGAAAAGCTATAGGATGCATTTGAGGCCAGTTCTGGCCATGAAAAAGTCAGTTGGGGCAAAGACCTGGGCTAGGGAACCCTAAGTTGGCCCCTGTGGAAAGAGGTTGAGGTGCTTTAAGATCCAGTCTACAAGCAAACCACAATCAGAGGGAACAGAGTCAAAAACTGAGTGATAATAAAAATAAAAGGGGAGGGGGATGAGACAAAAAGTAACAAATTCCTGGAAGAAGACATCTCCAAGATATTGAAAATAAATAGAGAGAGAGAGAGAGAGAGAGAGAGAGAGAGAGAGAGAGAGAAATGGTAGTGACAGAATGGGTTCAGACAATCTGTGAATAAATACTGCCAAAAAAAACCAAGAAAATGATCCAGGACTGGATGAGATAGAGGACCCCATGGAATTAGAGGAAAACATGAAACACAGCACACTTTTCCTGAATGGTTTAAAAGAGAAACAAGTATTATGAGAGCAGGATTATGTCCTGCATAGCAAAAATAATGAGCAAAATAGACAGACTTGAATCTGCATTGTCAAAACCTTAGCAAAGAAACAAAAAAGAGAATAATAGATTGGGAATTTAGTATACAATAGTGAAAGAAAACTTAGAGAAAAAGAAGTAAAAGACATTTTTTTAAAATGCTCACTATGCAAACAAAACATATAGATCTCAAAAACAGGACACCTAGAGAAAACCTAAGGATGATAGGTCTCCCAGAACAGGACAGGACAAAAAGCCTGAATATCCTACTGAAAGAAATTAAACAAGAAAACTTCCCAGAACTTATAAACTTGGAAAATAAAATTTTAATCAAAAGAATTCACAATTTGCCTCCCCCCCAAAAAAAAAAAACTGAAGCCTGCAAAGTGGGAGAAGTTGCCACTGGTGAATCCTCCTGTGAGTGAAAAAAGGTGGCCAGTGAAGGGAGATGGCAACTTTATACTGGATAGGGCTGGGATTTGGGTCTTGAAAAATATATTTGGGGGCAGCTAGGTGGTGCAGTGGATAAAGCACCAGGCCTGGTGTCAGGAGTACCTGGGTTCAAATCCAGTCTCAGACACTTAATAATTACCTAGCTGTGTGGCCTTGGGCAAGCCACCTAACCCCATTTGCCTTGCAAAAACCTAAAACATATATATATATATATATTTGTGGGGCAGCCAGGTAGAGCAGTGGAGCACTGGTCCTAGAATCAGGAGTACCTGAGTTCAAATATGGCCATAGGCACTTAATAATTGCCTAGCTGTGTGACCTTGGACAAATCACTTAACCCCATTGCTTTAAATAAGTAAATAAATGAATGAATGAATAAATAAATGAGTGAGTAAATAAATAAATGGTTTTTAAAGAAAAGTATTTTTGTCCTAAAAGGATAGAAGTTGGAACCTTGGCAGGGCAACTGGCATCCAGAGGAGTAGTACAGCATAGATGCCGAGAGATTTCTAGACAAATTTAGGGGAAAAGTCAGTCACAGAGATAGATCAGTGTTAAGCTGCATGATCAAGGACATGGTGAAAGAGGGGGCCTACCTTGGATCAGAGTCCTCTCTGACAATGGACAACTAACAACTGGAAATGTTCTGGAAATGAGAACAATGGAAAAGGAAAAGGGGAATTCATAGGGCAAGTCCTACAAGTTATTGGCAGAAAGAACTTAGAAGAAAAAGCCTAGAGTGCATACCTTGGATGTTCTATAAGAAGAATACAGAGTAAAGAGAGAAACTAGATAATTGTAGGGGGTCAAGATTAGAGAATGAGATCTTCAGTAAATATGGAGGGGAAGCTAGGTGGTGTAGTGGATAAAGCACTGGCCTTGGAGTCAGGAGTACATGGATTCAAATCCGGTCTCAGACACTTAATAATTACCTAGTTGTGTGGCCTTGGGCAAGCCACTTAACC
The DNA here is from genome assembly GCF_037893015.1 of Macrotis lagotis. Classification (NCBI taxonomy): domain Eukaryota; kingdom Metazoa; phylum Chordata; class Mammalia; order Peramelemorphia; family Peramelidae; genus Macrotis; species Macrotis lagotis. The sequence goes on along the minus strand of NC_133660.1, from coordinate 19,657,072 downwards.
CCATTTGCCTTGCAAAAACCTAAAAAAAATAGGGAATATGGATGATGAAAAGAGCAAGAAAAGTTCTTTTTGGGAAAGAGGATAAAAAATAAAAATTTAAAACTAAGGAACAAGACAAGCTAGAGGGAAGGAGAAGAAGAAAAGGGAGAAAATTGAAGAAAGCCAGTGTGAACAGGATCATCTTAAAAAATAAAATAAAGTAATTTTAATAAAATTTTATTAATAAATAAAATTTAATTAAAATAAAGGAACATAGTACTATATTTACAGTAGAAGAGGGAATATAAAACTAAAGGCTTTTGTACAGACAAAAATTAACATATCTATACTAAGAAAGGAAGTGGTCCAATGGCAGGGGGTGAACCTTTATATCAAATTTCTCTGAAGGGTTTGGTATCTGAAATATGTAAATTATACAATAAAGATACAGAGAGAGAGAGAGAGAGAGAGAGAGAGAGAGAGAGAGAGATATGGATAGATGGATGGATGGATGGATGGATGGATGGATGGATGAGATACAGATAGAGAGATGCACATGCACACCACACACACACACACACACACACACACACACACACACACACACACACACACACACATATAATAACCATTCCCCAGTAGCTAAACGGTCAAAGGGTATGAAGCAAGAGTTCTCAAAAGAACTGCTATGTATTCTGAAGAAAAAAATGCTCTAAATCACTAAAAATAAGAGAAATGCAAACCCAAATAACCCTGAATTTTTCCACTCACTACTTGCAAATTATCCAAAATGACAAAAAGAAAGCAATAATCAGCGTTGGAGAGGTTGTAAAAAGATAAGCGCACTACATATTATAAGTGAATCTATAAAATAGTATTACTATTTTGGAAAGCAAGATAGAATTATACAAATAAAGGGGATAAAAATACCCATACCCTTTGAGCTAGAGACTCCATTACTGACTTTATATCTGAAGTCATTGATAAAAGTCCCCATGCATCCCAAAAAATTAATAACAACATTTTTGTGATCACAATTGGGGAAATGGTTAAACAAATTTTAGTACAGGATTTTAATATAATATTACTGTACTATAAGAAATGATGTATGTGGTGTTTACAGAGAAGCATGGAAAGATCTACGTCAACTGACACAGAGTGAAGTAAGCAGAGCCAAGGAAACAATGTTCACAATGACTACCATATAAATGGAAAGAATGACATGCTAAAAACTGAAAAATAAATGTAATAAAATTATAAAGATCCAGCAGGACTCAAATGAAGAGAAATGAGAAGATACCCCTAACACAAGCTTTCTAATAAGAGGGTCGAGCAGGAGGGGGTGGAGCCAAGATGGTGACAAGAGCAGATGTGTCTTAGGCGCTCTATCATAAATCTTTGAAACTAAGGACTCTATAACTAAATTTTCGAGAGACAGAACCCACAGACGGACCCAGTGAGTCAGTTCTCCTACTCAAGGTAACCTGGAGGCTCTGCTCCACTGGAGTTGGAGGGGTGGCCTGCCAGAGGGGTGGCCCACCAGAGCAAAAGAACTTCAGCCTCCAGGAGGCAGCCCCAGGGAGCTGGGAGCCGCAGCTCACAGCAGCTGGGGAGTTTCCTGAGCTACATCCCGGGAAAGCACCAGGCATAAATTGAGGGAACAGTGGGGGATCAATGCCAGAGCAAGCATATGAAGCCCAGCCCTTAGGGCACACAGCAAGCAACCTGTCCAGATCCAGTAAACAGAAGCAGGTGGAGCCGGTGAGCAGGAGCCTCCAGGGCATGAGCCCATTGAACCCAGGGAGGGGAGTGAAGAGAGAGAGACTGCAGAGCTCTGCCCCTGGAACAGGACTCTGGGGCTCTGAACACATTCAGATCCTGATCGCAGTCTAGGCCGCCCCATAGAACAGCAGCCCCCCCCCCACCTCAGAAAGCAATAATCAGGGTTGGAGAAGTTGTTGGCAAAGGGGGGCGCATATGGCCATTCACAGACCAGGAGGGAGGACAGAGCCTCACACACTGAGATCCTTGTGGGAGTGCCCCAAAAGCTCAGGAAGCACCCCAAAAACAGGCTAAGGCTGGGAAAATGAGCAAGCAGAGAAAAAAGAGGAACACCATTGAGAAATACATTATCTATGATCCCAAGAAGGATCAAAATACTCAGTCTGAAGATAAGGAAACACAAGCTCCTGCATCCAAAGACTCCAAGAAAAACAGAAATTGGGCTCAGGCTATGACAGAGCTCAAAAAAGACTTTGAAAATCAAATAAGGGAGTTAGAAGAAAAACTGGGAAAAGAAATGAGAGAGATGCAGGAAAAACATGAAAATGAAGTCAGCAGCTTAGTCAAGGAAATCCAAAAAAATGCTGAAGAAAGTAGCATGCTAAAAACCAGCTTAGGTCAAATGGATAAAACAGTTCAAAAAGTTATTGAGGAGAAGCATGCTTTAAAAAGCAAAATTGGCCAGATGGAAAAAGAGATAAGAAAGCTCTCTGAGGAAAACAAATCCTTCAGACAAAGAATAGAACTCAAGGAGAATGAGGAATTTATGAGAAATCAGGACTCAATATTTCAAAACCAAAAAAATGAAAAATTAGAAGAAAATGTGAAACATCTCATTGAAAAAAACAACTGATATGGAAAACAGATATAGGAAAGATAATTTAAAAATTATTGGAATACCTGAAAGTCATGATCAGGAAAAGAGCCTTGACATCATTTTCAAAGAATTACTACAGGAAAATTGCTCTGATATCCTAGAAGCGGAGGGCAAAATAGAAATGGAGAGAATCCACTGATCCCCACCCCCAAGAAAGAGATCCCAAAAAACCAACCCTTAGGAATATTATAGCCAAGTTCCAGAACTCCCAAGTCAAAGAGAAAATATTACAAGCAGCCAGAAGGACACAAGTCAAACATCATGGAGCTGCAGTCAAGATCACACAGGACTTAGCAGCAACTACATTAAAAGCTTGTAGGGCTTGGAATATAATATATTGGAAGGCAAAAGAGCTTAGAATGCAACCGAGAATCAACTACCCAGAAAAACTGAATGTCCTCTTCCAGGGAAAAAGATGGACTTTTAATGAGCGAGGGGAATTTCAAATGTTCCTGTTCAGCCAGAGCTGAACAAAAGGTTAGATCTTCAAATACAGGACTCATTTGAAGCATAGAGATTGGAGGAGAAGGGGGAAATATGAGGGACTTAATGATGATGAACTGCATGTATTCCTGTATAGAAAATGACACTGATAATACTCATATGAACGTTCTCAATTAACAGAGCATGTAGAAGGAGCTTTTATAGATGAAGCACAGGAGAAAGCTGAATTTGAAGATAAAATATGGTATAAAAATGGAGTCAATAGAAAAAAGGGAAATGTAATGGGAGAAAGAAAAAGGAGATGGGGAATAGGCCAAGATATTTCATATAATAAGATTTTTCTTTATTACAATGAGCTATTACAATGATATGGAAGGGGGGAAGGCAAGGGGAGAATGAGGGAATCTTTGCTCTTATCAGAGGTGGCTAGGAGAGGAAACAGCATATATACTCAATGGGGTATAGGCATCTGGAGTAAGAAGGGGGAGGGGTCAGGAGGAAGTGGGGATGTGAGTGATGGAGGAGAGGATGGACCATGGGGGAAGAGTGGTCAGATATAACACATTTTCTTTTTCACTTCTTGCAAGGGGCTGGGATTGGATGGCCTGTCCAGGACCATAGGGCCAGGTGGATACTGGGCCTAAGGGGTGGTAGGGGGGGCTCGGGGCTTCTTGGCCCCATGGCCAGGGATCTGTTTGCTGTGCCACTCAGCTACCCTACAGCAGAGTCAGAGTGAAAGGAGAGAGAAAATATAGTACATGGTAGTGGAGAAATATGAATGGAGGGAGTTGTGATCAGCAATGGCAACAGTGAAAAAATATGGAAGTAACTTTTGTGATGGACTTATCATAAAGAATGCGATCCACCCACGATAGAGTTGTTGGTGTTGGAACACAGACTGAAGCACATTTTTTATTATTATTATTTGGGGGGTGGGTGCAGGGCAAATGGGGCTCAGTGGGCTACCTGGGGCCACATAGCAGGGTGATCTTTGGATGTCTAAGGCTGGATTTGGACCTGGGTGCTCCTGGCTCAAGGGCCAATGCTCTGTCTGCCACCCAGCCACCTCTACTATTATTACTATTTTATTTTATTTTGGGTCTTTTTTTTTCTTTCTTCTTTTTGGTTTTTGCAGGGCAGTGGGGTTGGGGTGGCTTGCATGTCACATGGCTGGGTGATTGTTGGGTCTATGGGGCCAGATATAGGCTCGGGTGCTCCCGGCTCCAGGGCTGGTGCTCCATCCATTGCGCCACCTGGCCATACCTACAATTATTATTATTTTTTATTTTAATTTTTTCTCTCTCCTTTACTTTATCACTCAAGCTAGTCTATAATTTTGGGGGAGGGGTTATTTTGTTTACTCTTAAACAAGAATATTTTATTAATGTATAAAAAACTTATTTGTACAAAATGAGAATAAATAAATATTAAATATATAAAAAAGTTAGCAGGAGCACCAACCCAAATTAGCTTCTTTGATAAGTCTCTGGATCAGCAATCCTTAATCCTATTTGAGTGTCATGGATGCTTTAGAACATTTCAAAATACATAAAATAAATAAATTAATTAAATAACACATAAAATAAAAAAATAACATACATAAAATATATAAAATAAAATAGGATTACAAAGGAAACCAATTATATTGAAAGATGACTATCAAAATAATGTTTAAAAACAAGCTCACAGTTTAAGTAAGTAACCAGGTTAAAAACTCCCATCTTAGATCTTTATTTTCCCTCTTTTATGTTTTCCAGTTCAATGTCTTCTTGCTTTGGTCCTCCTCTTTGCTTCAATCTTTGCCCCATCATCCTGGTGACATTGTGCCTTTTGTTATGTCACAAAGAGACAAATTGTATCTGGGGAACGGTGCAGTGTTTTCAATGGTCTCACATTTCTCCCTGAAATAAAATCTTGTCTTTTTAACAAAAAATAAAAAAAAGAGGGTCCACAGGTGCTACACATTGTATAGGTTTTTCCAGACTTTTTCAATTTAATGATCAATTGTGCTGATCATTTTTTTCTTTTTCCTTGTCAAGAAATACTATTAGTTATATGGGATGGTTCTTTGGGAAGGGAAGGGGAGGGATATACATGAGATACTATGGAATATATGGAACATATATATATATATACATATATATAAACATTTTTAAAACATGAAAGCATTCAGAAGAAACAAAATGAACAACTTTATTACTATATTGTTAAATTTTATACATCTTTTAAAAAAATAAACTTTAAGTAATAATTCACTGTTTTATGTCAGATGTTTTGGTTTGATTTTGCACATTTGAATATACTTGCTAGTAAGCACATAGTAAACTAGAAAACCCAACTTTTAAAAAAAAGTACTGCACTGGGAGGCAGGAGACCTGGATTCCAGGTCTACCTCTACCCCTAACTGTGGGACCTTGAATAATCATACTTGCCCTTGGTCTCAGCTTCCATAGATTCAGTTACCATCTCTAGGCTGATTTGCCAATCTACCTACATTGCCCTTATCTCCGCTAACCTCCAGGGTCCTTCCTTTAATTGCCTTTCAGACATCTGCAACTGAATATACAATAGACATTTTGAACTCAACATGTCCAAAACATATTATCCTTCCCCCTACACTCTCACCTCTCTATAATTGATTATCACTATCAAGGACACTCTCATTCTCCCAACCCTCAGGCTTACAAATGAGGGGATATCCTGTTTCCTCATGTCTCTCACCCCTATATACAAGCTGTTGTTGCCAAGGTCTGTTGATTTCACCTTTGGAGCATCTCTTGAATAAGCCCCCTTCTCTCCTCCATCCCTGTCCTCATCCTGCTCCAGGTCCTCCTCATGTCACACCTGGTCTACTGCAATCACTGCTGGTAGGTCTACCTGCCTCAATTCTCTCCCCACTCTGCTCTATCACCCATTCAGCCACTCAACTGATCTTTCTAAAATGGAGACCCAACCATCTCACTCTCCTACTCAAACTCCAGTGACTCCCTACTGCCTCCAGGATCAGTTATTTTCTCCATTTCACAGTTGAAGAAACTGAGCAAACAGAATGACTTGCCCAAGATCACAAAAGCTAGTGTCTAGGATGAAATTGAAACTTAGATCTTTCTGACTCTGGACTTAATGCCCTCAGCTTCCTTTCTAGTCTTCTTATGTTTTGCTCAGTCCCTCCTACTCTACCATCCACTGATTTCCTTGTTCCGAGCTGTTTCTCATACCTGGAACCCTTCTACCTCATGCCTCCTGGCTCCTTTCCAATACAGTGAAAATCTCATCCTCTATCCTCAAGAAGGCTTTCCCAACACTGCCTTTTTCTAGAGGCTTCTTTCTGTTATCTCCAATTTATACTATTTGTATTTAAATTTTGCATGTTATCTCCCCCATTATCCAGAGATTATCTTTTACCTTTCTCTATATCATCATCATCATCATCATCTCTTAGCCTATGACCATAGTAGGTGTTTACTAGATGTTTATTGACTCCTTGGCTGACTGGTTGTGTGTAAGATGAACTCTTCCAAGCTCAGAGATCTCGGTTACCCACTGTCCTCTTGTATACATGAAAGAAAAAAGACAAATTGGGCAGAGAGTGAACCAGAACAAAATGAAGCTTTAATTAACCTTCCCAAGAAGCCTCAGGTTTCTTCTCTGGAAAATGAGGGGGCTGAACTGAATGATCCCTAAGTCCTTTCCAGCTCCAGTTTGATGTTGTTTGCAACAAAGAGCAGAGGAGCAGAGGGAGAGGAAATGGTGCCAACAACAAAATATATGAAGAGATAAAAGAAAAAGGCGACTTTGAAAGGAGCTGGCTTGGACAAAAACCAGCAGGGTGCTTCTGAGCCAGTACAAGGGAATAAAAAAATAAATACAATCACATTTTTTAAAAGCAAATGATGAAGAAAAGAACCTGAGAGTCAACCATTTGGCATTTCATCATCTTCAAAGTTTATCTCAGAGCCCTTATTAAAAGAATGAATTAATGAATTGTGAAAAGCATAGCCTAATACTTTATAGGGATGGTAGGAGGGCAGGATGACTTAGGGAAGAGGAGCTCACTAGAACTGAGATCTCATTTCCATCATGGAAACTTTCTTCCCCAAGCAGGTCACTGGCAGTCTTAAAGGGTGACCTCAGAGAGTCACTAAAGGGATTAAATGATTTGCTCCCACATCAGAGTTCCCTTGGTCCCAGGTCTTCCTAATTCAAAGGCTGAAACTCCAGTCACTGTTTTATAGCTAGAAATCAATGGGATTTGAATCTAGGCCTTACTGATTACAAGACCAGTGTCTTATCCATCCTTCAACTTGAGGGACAGGGTAGAAAAAATTGTGCAAATCTTTTAAGGTGAAGGGTTGTTTTGCATATACATTCCCAGGAGCTAATGGAATCCTGCTGCCATAGAGAAGGCTTGGCTTCTGTGATCCTGAGTTACAGGATGCATGACTGGGCTGCAGACACAGAAAACCATTGTCTGATGGTCACCTCCTAGAAACCCCCAATTATAAATGGAAGAAGCATTCCTAATTATTGGCTTCAGGAGGAGGCAAATGCCTGAGACCCTACTATCAAGGGTTCTAGAATATCACCCCAGGAGAATTACTGAGATGATAAGGCAGAAAAGAAGAAAATCCCAGATGAAAGTCACAAGGATTGAGTTCAACTCCTACCTCTGACAGTTAACTAGTTTGTGTGATCTCAGGGGAGTCACTTTTCTGGGAGACAGTGGAGTACAGAAGGAGGGCTGAATGTGAAGCCAGAAGACCTGAGTTTGAATCCTATCTCTGCCTCTTCATACCTGTATGACATTGGGCCAGTCTTTTCCCCCTTCTCGGGGTCTCAGTTTCCTCATCTGTAGAATGGAGGATATCAACTCCTAGTTTTTAATCTATGATCTTTTAAAAAATTTAATTAATTTTTTGCTACATTTCAAGTTCCAAACTGTCTCCCTGTCCTTCCCTCCCCACCCCACACTAGAGAAAGCCACCATGTGATACAGATACATATATATATATATATATATATATATATATATATATATATATATACACACATCCACACATATGTATGCAAATATGTAAAACCATTCTCTGAGTGCTTTTATTTAACAATTATTTCTCTGGAGGTGGATAGAGTCTCCTTCATAAGTCCTTTGTATTTGAGTATTTATAATAGAATAATTTAGTAATCCATTGTTCTTCATCAATTGATATTTCTTTATATAGCTTTCTCTTCTTTCTGCTCACTTCACTTTTCACCATTTCAAGTAAGTCTTTACATATTTTTCTAAAATCAACAAACTCATCATTTCTTACAGCACAGTAGTATTCCATCCCAATTATATACCACAGCTTATTTGGCTATTCCCCAAATCATGAGCATTCCTGCAATTTCCAGTTCTTTTCTACCACAAAAAAAGAGCTGCTATAAACATTTTAGAACATAGAGGTTCTTTTCCTCTGATCACCTTGAGAATAGTCCATATAGTGGTATTGCTTAGTTAAAAGATTTACACAGTTTTATGACTCTTTTGGCCTAATTTCAGATTGCTCTCCAAAAGGGTGAAATCAGTTTACAATTCCACCAACAGTGTATTAGTGTTCCAATTTTTCCACATTCCCTCTAATATTTTTCATTTTCCCTTTTTATCATTTTTAGTCAATCTGATAACTAGTAGGTGATATCTCAAAATGTTTAATTTGCATTTTTCTAATCAATCATGATTTAGAGCATTTTCATTTACCTAAATATAGCTTTGATTTCTTCCTTGAGAAACTTCTTGTTTGTATTCTTTTGGCATTTGTCAATTAAAGGCTGACATATTTTTATAAATTTGACAAGGTTTTCTCTATATTTGAGATTTGAGACCTTTATCCAAGAAACTGTCTAATAGGTTTCCTCAATTTTCTGATTTCCTCCTAACCTTGACTATATGGGTTCTATTTATACAAAACCTTTTTAATTTAGTGTAATCAAAGTTATCCATTTTACATTTCACAGTGCTTTCTTCATCTTATTTATTCATAAATGATTCTCTACCCATAAATATAATAATTAACATGTAACATGTTCTATGTTCTATTTACTTATGATATGTCCCTTAATATCTAGGCCATGTATTCATTTTTAATCTCTTATAAATAGTGTAAGACATTGGTCTATAACCAATTTCTTCCAGTCTGCTTTCCAACTTCCTCAACAATTTTTACTAAATAATTGAATTCTTATCCCAAAATCTTAAATCTTTACATTTTTAGAACTGATCATTTATCAGTCTATATTGTCTATTTTGTTGCATTGATCCAGCATTCTATTTCTTAGCCAGTACAAGATAATTTTGATAATAATGGACTTTATAGTTTAATATATGATGCTGCCAAACTTTCTTCCATTATGTTTTTCCCATTAATTCCTTTAATATTCTTGGTCTTATTCTTCCAAATAAATTTTATTATTTTTTCCTAGCTCAAAAACATTTTTTTGTTAATTTAAATGGGGATGGAATTAAAAAGATAAATTAGTTTTGGTAGAATTGGCATTTCTATTATATTGGCTTTGCCCATCCATGCACAACTAATATTTCTCCAATTATTTAAATCACATTTCATCTGTATAAAAAGTATTTTATGGTTATGTTTGTATGTTTTCTAGATATATCTTGCCAGCTAAAGTCCCAGGCATTTTATTCTGTCTATAGTTATTTTAAATGGGATATCTCTTACTATCTCTTCTTGCAGTATTTTATTGGTAATAAATAGAAATACTAATGATTAATATGAAATTATTTTCATCTCATTACTTTGATAAAATTATTAATTGTTTCAATTAGCTTTTTAGTTGAATCTCCAGAATTTTACAAGTTATCATATTTTCTGCAAAAAGAGATGGTTTTATTACCTTATTACTCACTCTGACTCCTTTCATTTCTTTTTTCCCTCTTATTGCTACTGCTAGCAGTTTAAGTGAAATATGACATCCTTGTCTCATTCCTCATCTTATTGATAAGGGTTATAGCTTATGTTCATTACAGTAATGCTTGCTGATAATTTTAGATAAATGCTTTTATCATTTTAAGGAAAAAAATTCCTTTATATCTATGTTTTCATGAATAACAGGAATGAGTTGCATTTTTTCACAATTTGTTTCTGCATCCATTGATATAATCCTTTATCTTGTGTTACTTTTGTTATTGATGTAATCAGTTAGATTAATCATTCCTGGCATAAATCCCACATGGTCACAATGTATAATTTTGTGACATATTGTTATAGTCTCCTAGATACTATGTTATTTAGGATTTTTGTATCTCTATTTCCATTTGTCAAATTTTTTGTCAATTTTTTTTTCTGTTTTTACTCTTCCTAGTTAAGGTATCAGCACCATATTTATTTCATAAAAGAATTTGGTAGAACTCTTTCTTTATACATTAGTCTAAGTAATTTAATCAATACTGGAATCAGTGGATCTTTAAATGTTTGGTGGAATTCTCTTGTAAATCCATCTAGTCCTGATGTTTTTTCTTAGGAAATTCATTTATGACCTGTTCAATTGCTTTTTCTAAAACATGCTCTTTTTCCTCTCCTGTTAATATGGGTAGTTTGGGGTTTTTTGTAAGTATTCTTCCATTTCACTTAAATTGTTCACTTTATTGGCATATAATTGGGCAAAATAACTCCTGATTTCTACCCAGGCTTCTTTTTTTTGTAATCAGCGGAAGTATAATAAATCTACTCCAGTTCTTTCTTTTTATTCAAGTGTAGCTCTCATTTTTAAATGTGTTTCTTACAAACATCTTCTTAGATTCTAGTTTTCAATTCTTTTTATGGATGAACTTATCTCATTTACATTCAAAGTTCTAATGATCCATTGTATATTTCATTCTATCTTCTGTTTCCTTGATATTGTTCCTTCTCTCCCTCTCTCTTTACCCTATCCTTCTTCAGATGTCTAATTTACTTCTTGAGGTAGGGGGGAAGATTTTCATAAGGCAGTGACTTGCCCAAAGTCACACAGCTAAACAAGTATTGTGTCTGAGGCTGGATTTGAACTCAGGTCCTCCTGACTTCAGGGCCAGTGATCCATCCACTACACCACTTAGTTGCCCCTCTAATTTACTTCTGAACACTGCCTCCTTAATTTGCACCTCTTCTAAAAATCTCTCCCTTATCCTCACCCCTTGACTTCCTGATTCTCAATCTGCATACCCTTCTAAGAGTTCCTCCTTTATCCTATTCCCTCACTCTTCTCTAAGTTAAGATTTGCTATACCCTTCTAGATATGTTATTCCCTTTTTTTATTTTCCGATGTTATTCCCTTTTAACTCAGTTTTGATAAGAATAAGTTTCCAACACTACCTGCCCTCTACTCTCTCTTGCCCTCTAATAGATCTTTCATTCATCCCTCATTTGTATAATTGCTCCTTTTACTTCTCCCTACCCAATTTTACTTTTTAAGATCATCTCAACATATTCAACTCAACCACAAGCTTTCTATCTATATATGCTCCTAGTAATGGTAACATTCTTAGGAGTTACATATGAGTTACATAGGCAGCGAAGATAGCTTCATAGAATGGAGCCAGGAATTTCCAGGACCTCTCCCTCAGACCACTCCAAATATCTTTAAATAATGGTTCTAGCCAAATTCTAGAATGGCAGAACCCACAAAAAGACAATAAAATATGATTTTCTAGCCCAAGAAAACTTGGAAGATCCGAGGGAAAAGACTGTTTCACCAGGTTAGAAAGTGTCCACAGCACAATACAGGCCATATGGGAGCTCTCCAGCCCCAGTCATCCAGGAACAGCCTGAGGGGTGCCTGGGTCCCTGGGGATACCCGGGTCTGTGGCAGTGGTGGTGGTTTCCAGGGATTGCCAAGGACACCTTGGAAGGTCAGTGGGAAAACTGCCCTACCAGGGTGAGCAGGGAGCTCAGGTCAGTGCAGGCCTCAACAACACAGACTTGGCCCCAAGGGACCAGGAACAGGGAGCTACCTGGAAGGGAACCACTAGACAGCAGCTTCCAGAGTGTTCAGCCCATGGAAGGTAAAGTGGTCAGGGGAGATGCAGAGATCTCTCTGCTATACTGGGACAGGACTCTTTGGCTTTGCCCATACTCAGATCCACACCATAGTCTGGGGTACCATACTGCCATAGTGGAACAGGTACCCTCCTCACTCAAACAGACACCAACTGTGAGACCTTGGGCAACTTCACCTTGTTTGCCTCAGTTTCCTCATCTGTTAGTTGATCTAGAGAAGGAAATGGTAAACCACTCCAGTATATCTGCCAAGAAAACCCCAAATTGGATCACAGAGTCAGACATAATGGAAATGACTGAAAAAGTGCTTAAGAAGCAGCTATGACTAGTGAGTGGTGCCCTGGACAAGCCTGGGGGCAGGGGAGAAAATCTCAGGATGACCCTGAGATTTTCTCAGAGGGACCCCATGAACTTTTTTGTTTGAATTCAGATCCTCATGAGTCCAGGCTCAGCACTCTCTAGTCACTCTACCCCTCTAGGTGCCAAAATCTTGAACTGTTAAAAGAGGATACTGACAGACAGGACCCTTTCAGTCTGGGCACCACAGACATTATCATTGTTATCATCTTCAGCCACATCTTCATCATTGAGTGAGAACTAGAAGGCCATTCAGTTGAATCACTTCATTTTACAGATAGAGAAACTGAGGCCTGTGCAGCTGAAGAGACTTACTCGGAGTCACCTAGAGAGGAAGCAACAGCTATGAGATGTGAACTCAAATCTCCCAGCTTCCAGGCCATGTTTCTTGTCAATGCTGTATATTGCATTCTTGGCCATGCTTTAAAGCCCAAATTAAACATGACAGTAGGGATAGAGGTGACATAGTAGAGGAGGTAGAGGGCAGAGTTTTAAGTTGTAGGACATGAGTTCCAATCTCTCTTGGGCCACTACTGAACCTCAGTTTCCTCACCTGTGAAATACAAGGCTTTGTGATGGCTCCACCATGCCTCACAGGAGGCCAATCCTGATGGCTCTGGTCCTTGGGCAGCCTTTGCCATGCTTTTGCCACAAATTCTTTAAGGGGAGGCCATCAGCCCTCCTAGATGGTAAGCCCCTGCAGGGCAGGCCTATGTCTTAGCTCCCCTCTGCCCCTCCCTTGCACACACAGGAGAATGGATACATCAGCTGACTGACTGTGTGCAAACCAAATTGTCTTCAGGACCCAGGGGCCAAGGCAGATGGCAGACACACAGACATCTGAGGCTCCAGGTTCCTTTACAGGTGACTTGAGTTAACATAAAATAATACCAGAAAACCCCTGTCAATCTTTCTCCTTTGAATCAATTGTTTTAGAAAACATCATCACTTGAAAAGTTCAATATAAGAACCCAAGGACCCCTGACCACCACAAAGGCAGGCAGCTAGGTGGTCCAATGGTTAGAGTACCAGACCCAGAGCCAGGAAGACCTGGGTTCAAATTCAGCTTCAGGTACTCACTGGTTGTATGACCCTAGGCAAGTCACTTCACTTCAGTCTGACTCAGTTTCTTCATCTATAAAATGGGGATCATAATAGAACCTCCCGAGACAACTAGGTGGTGCAGTTGATAGAGCACTGGACCTGGAGTCAGGAGGACCTGAGTTCAAATCCAGCCTAAGATACTTAATAATTACTTAGCTATATGACCTTGGGCAAGTCACGTAACCCCACTGCCTTGTAAACCCCCCCCAAAAAATAGAACCTCCTTCCCAGGCTTGTTGTGAGTATCCAATGAGTTCAAAATTGTAGAACCTTTATCACAGTGCCTATATGTAATAGGTGATATTATCATTAAGGGCATGACCACAAAGAATCAGAACCCAATCTCATATGCACCATCCCAGGAATATCTGAAAATGACAAAACTGAAGATGGAGTTTAAAGAGAAAAGTCCCCAGATGTCTTCAAGAAACCATGTCTCTGTAGCTTTGGGGGCCAAGACATGCATGGCCCATGAGTTCATGACCCCCAAGTCTGGGCTCAGACCCTCCAAGACATCTCCCAGTCTTCAATTCCTTGGAAAGGAAGTAAAATAATAGAGAGTTGGAGTCGCAGCTTCATTTCTCTTGAAGTACCTAAGTGGCCTTTGATGTGGAATCTCTTTGCTAGTATAGATTGTGACTCATCATAAAGGTGGATATCTTGTTCAGCTACCTTGGGCTGGGTGAGGGTGGTGATTGGTCCATGCTGGTCCAGTCCATAAGGATCCAAGGACTCAGCAATTAGAAACCATGCCCAAAATTCTAGCCTCTCTGCTGAGACTGTCTCCATTATGCTAAGAAAATGCTTTAAAACTGATTTTTTTCATGTTTGTGTTGAAGCTCTCTGGATGGATCTGTCTCCCCAGAGCTTTGACCACAAGCTCCTGTTGGGGGCAGAAGCAGAGATTCTGCCAGAACTAAATTCTTTAGACATCTCAGATAACTGGAAGCATCCTCCCAAAGCATCACTTCAAAACCCTGTGGGAGGGCCAATGCCACTAGGCCTACTGGGTCTCCAGACAAGGGGTTTGATCTCAGGAACGATTTTCTATAGTGCTTCACAGCTAACTACCTGCAATGTTTGTTTTGACTGTCAGAACACCTGTCCATTGACGTTCAACTCAATAGCACTCAAGAATAGGCAGGAGGGAGTGTCCAACAGTCATTCCGTCCAGCCAAGCAATTGTAACCCACCAAGCCCTGCAACAGGGTCAGCTGGACCCTTTGACACAATATTTTTGGTGATGTATTTTAAAGGGGAATTTTCCCCCCTGAAGTTCCTTGTAAAACTACTGAATAATTGAACCTCCAAGTTGGATGGGAGCTCAAAAGCCACAACTGAAAACACCTAAAGCTTATCTAAGAATTCATATAGATTCTACTTGAATGCTTGCAATTATGGGGAACTCACTACCAGTCAAAGCAGATCATTCCACATTATTGTTGCCTCTGGAACTCTGTGCACCCCAGGTTAGAATTTCTGTACTAGGTAGCCTGGAAACCCCCTTCTATCCCAAAAATCTCTGCTCTTCTGGTGATGATGGACACTACTTTTACTGTATGCTTAAGGATCACTTGTGGGCCTCCTCATAAACTTATTGTGCAAGCCATGTCATCATATGATGACATGGTCTTCTTTGAAAACAACAACTACCACAACTACTACTACTACTACTACTACTACTACTACTACTACTACTATTACTACCGCTGCTATCACTACTCCTGTTACTATGTATGCTGCAAAAAAAAGGGCAATAATTCTTAATTTCATTTGAATCAATGGTTGATATTTCTTTCTGTAAATTATTTCATAAAAGAAAAAGGTTAAATTTTTCTAGTAAAGAGGACCATCACAACATAAAGTTTGGAAGCCACTCCCCTAATGCATCTCCAGGGATGGCAATTCAACTTTATATTGACAAGGGGGTGATATTTCTCTAGGCCCCATCAAAGGTTGGTATTGGTGGTGGTGTAGCTGCTGTTGTTTTTGTTGCTGTTCTTTGTCCTTTGTTTTCAAAGAGGACAAAAGACCACATGGGGTGATGTCTTGACTCCTGTGTGAATTGGAGGTAAGGGGGCAGAGCTGCACAATCATCAGCCTCCATCTTTCTTCCACTGTCTTTGAAGTACAGTATCAAGCCAAAATTCAGGATGATTGGGGATGGCCCAGGTTGCATTGGATGACCTTGATGACCTTCCATGTTTGGCCAAGCTCTAAGGACTCCACATCACCTGCTTCAGCCACCTTCATTGGCACTGGAACAGGCTCATTCATCCATTCCACCAGAGCAGGTCCCATGCTTTCCATAGACATCCCCTAGACTCACCGATGCATTTGAAGCCTGTTGGTTACCCTCAACCTGATTTAGCCAGTCTACCAAGAGGGTTTACCATCTGCAAAGACTACAGCTTCTTGGGACCACAGGTGAGAATTGAGGACCAGATGAGTAACTGTGAAAAGGACTCAGCGGCCTTTATTCCAGAGATGCTGGTGGTACTCCTTTCACATTTCATAAACCCCTGTACTGATTTCTTTTTTTTTTTAGTTTTTGCAAGGCAGTGGGGTTAAGTGACTTGCCCAAGGTCACACAGCTAAGTAATTATTAAGTGTCTGAGGCCACATTTGAACTCAAGTTCCCCTGACTCCAGGGCTGGTACTCTAACCACTGCACCACCTAGCTGCCCCCCCCCCACCTTGCCCATGCTGATTTCAATTAATCCTGACCTCCCAGGAGTAATTAAGACTCACAAGGAAGAGATTATCCTAGTGAGAAAAGGGGTGTTAGCCAGAGATCAATCTGGCCACTTGTCTAGGATCCTTCCAATCTCCTTTCTCTAGCCCATCAAGTATCTTGAATGACCCCATTAGCTTGATCTATCCCCATGGGTTCCAAGTTAGAAGCAGAGAAGGCAGAATGGAAGTTTTCCTCCCCATAGAGGCATTCTCCCTCTCTTCACATTTTCCTCCAGCACTTTGCCACCATCTCACTGAAACTGATATTATCCTCCTTGAGTATATTTCCTATTCCCTAGGGGCTCTTAACCATTGGGGGGGGGTATCAACCCTTCAGCTGGTCAGTTTGATAAAGCCTGTGGACCCCATCTCAGAATCAGGTTTATATAAATGCATGAAATAAAATACACAGAATTATAAGGAAAACCTATTTTATTGAAATAAAAATGTCATTTTTTCCCATTCCAAGTTCACAGAGTCCCTGAAATCTACCCACAAACCTCAGGTAACATCCCCTGTCCTAGAAGATTATAAGCCATTTGAGGGCAGGATTTTGTTCATCTTAGTTCCCCATTGCCCACATTGATTTCTTACACCAAAAAGGTGCCAAATTCATTCTTCTTGAATTGAACCAAACACCCTCTTGATATGGCAAAGTTGGTAAAAGCTGTGGATGACCACTGTGATCCCTTGAACCCACAACAGCCCCCTCCTCTCATCTGGCCTTTTCTTGCCCTTTCCTAACTTGGACAATAAGCCCATAGAAGATTCTTTCTGCGTATGAGGCAGAATGTTCCAGGAGAGGTTGATGCCTCTCTAAGCAATAACCAAGTCCATGTGATGGGAAGCCAAGTCTTGTGGGTCTGTTTCCCAGAAAAAAAGAGGAGCAGATGTCCATTACTTTTGAAGTCAAAGAACCCTCCCACTAGGTTAGCCATCAATCAGGGCACATGGGGTATAGTTTGACTGGTGACTTCCCCCATCCTTTGCTTCCCCTTGGTAATTCAAAATAACTAGTTTGATCCTGGAGTACATAACCAACAAGAAGAGTGTTTTTTAAAAGAATGGATCCCTCTCAATCCCCCCCATGGAATTTGAGAGACTTCCAAGTCTCCCACTTGGAGTTCTCAGTCCGGCATCATCCCTTTCCCAGCATTCTGTCTCTAATCACTTCTGACCATTGCAATTGCTATCAAGGGCCTCAGAGGTTGCTGCTGGGTTTTTGATATATTGCTTCCTCTAGTTTCTGATTTTTATCCTAAAAGCCAACCCAAGGTTGACTTGGGTGTCTTCCTCATCTATCAATTATCTCTCACTGTGGTTTAATACAGAGTCACTCCTAGGAGCACGCTCCCATCCTGGACTCCCCAGAAAGTTCAGTCTAGAACACTTTGAATGATTGAGTTTGTAATGTTTGTCCTTTATTTCCAAAGACCATGATATCAGGGAGGTGATGTCATGACAAGTAAGTGAACTGGATTTGAGTGAGGGGGGCTGTGCTAAGTTCCCAGTCTCACATTCTCCTCCAGAGCCATCTGGTTTCAGTGGCCAGAGATGAATCAGGACTACTGGAGATGGTCCTGGATGCAAGGCAATCAGGGTAAAGTGACCTGCCCAGGGTCACACAACTAGTAGATGGCAATAATCTGAGGTTGGACTCAACCTCCCAGGTTGAGTTTGAGTAAACCAGTCACAGGACACAGGAACACATCACCTGTCCTCTGCATTGATCAGCACCAGAGTGAAATGGGTGACCAGAAAGACCTTCTTTCTGTATTCAGGAAGATGCATGTGCAAGGAATGCTCAAGATCAGGAAATATGCATGGAGATCACATGAAAGAACATGTGTGTGAAGTAAACATGCGAGTAGAAGCATATGATTGGGAAACCCCTCTGGATGGGGACTTCTCAGGCCTCTGTTACTTCAGAGCCATGGGGGTGGAGGGGAACCTGTGGTTATAGTCTCCCAGCTTTCGGCTGGTCTCTGACAGTTTCTGTTGGGTGTTTCCATGAAGCTGCTCTGTGACTCAGTGGCTACAGAGTTGGACTTAGAGCCAGGAAGACCTGAATTCCAATCTGGCCTCAGACATTTATTAACTGTGCGACCCTGGGTAAGTCATTTTACCTCTGTCTGCCTCAGTTTCCTCATTTGTAAAATGTGGCTCCTAACAGCCCTTCCATTCCAGACTTCTGGTGAAGATCAAATGAGATGATTGTAGAACACTTTGCAAACCTTAAAAATTCTTATAAATGCTAGTTATTATTCTCATAGACAGATGATTTCAAGTCTGGAAATGCAGAACTTCACCCAACCACCTAGAGGAAAAGAAAACATATGCATTTTTGTCTTTTTTTTATTTTCTACTGATTCTTCCCCTCTGCTACCAATTAGAGTCAGTCTAACTCTCATCTGAGAATTGGTCCAATAATTCTATTTAATTTCTGCCATATCTCTCCCTGATTCCAACAACTCCTCACCAAAGGTTTCATTTATCATTTATCACGATTGCAGAATTGGAGATCAAGGTGAAGTGAGGAAATACCTCAGTTGGTTGGACCAGAGTTTGGCCCACTCCTCCCCACTTCTCACCAGATCCCCAGTATCATTTCTGCCTTTTTACATTTAGCTTTTTTACCAAAAGATAAGGAGTAGTCTATTTTATAGAAAGTGACACAAAGACTGAGTGTGGTTCAATGGGGCTCTTGGACTAGTGTCAGACCCCAGACTTCCACATGGGTTTTCTGTCTCCAAGTCTAGTTTCTAATTATTGCACAATTGTTTCAGGTCTGTCTGACTTTTCATCACCTCTTCTTGGCAGAGATACTTCAGTAGTTTGCAATTCCTTCCCCAGTTCATTGCACAGATGAGGAAACTGAGACCCAGGGTCATAGCTAGAAAGTGTCTGAAACTGCATTTGAACTCAGGTCCTCCCGACTCCAAGAGGAGTCTCTATCCACTACACCACCTAGTGGCTCTTTCTAAACACCACACTGACTTTCTAGGTTTACCTGAGCTTTATCTGAAGTAAAATGTCATTTTTTTAAAGAAAAGAAAAAAAAATACTCAATATATATTTTTCTTTTATCCCAGATAATTTCAAAGGTCATAGAAAAATGTTATCTTTCAATCTTATTTATCAGTGACTTGGATAAAGTCCCAGATTACATGATCCTCAAATATGTAAATGATACAAAGGTCACACAGTCACTATGGGACAGAGTCAGGGCACCCAGAGATTTACACCTTGGGTGATCTTAGTCATATTGTTCCACCTTTCCAGGTCTTAGTTTCCTCATCTATAAATTGAAGGACTTGGATTAAGGAACCTCCAGGATCCTTTCCATTCTAGATCTCCCTACATATGTTCCTAGGGTGTGAGCACCAAATAATAAGATGAATTTCAATGGAGATCAAGGTATAGTCTCAGACCTGGGTCAAAAAGATCCATGTAACTAAGACAAGATGGGAAAGGCGTGACTAGTCAATCCTTCATTAATTGTCCAGTCAGGTTTTAGAGGACAGAACATAATCACAAGTCCCATTTCTAAAGTATTTTCCTTTCCTCAAGCCTCTGAGTTAAATTAATTAAAAACAGATGATGTTTCAACAGATCTTTAAGGTTTACAAAACACTTCACAAATGAGCTCATTTGAGTCTCACAGTCTGTGAGGTATGTGCCATCATTCTCCACATTTTACTAATGAGGATCCTGAAGCAACAAAGATTAAGGGACAAACCCAGGGTCTCCCAGAGAGTATCTTAGGTCAGATTTGAACTCAGGTCTTCCTGACTCTGAGTTCAGCATTTTACTCTCCTGGGGCTGCCACTCAGTGGTTCAACATCTTTGATTTCAAAAGGAGTCTTGAAAGAAAAGAAATAGGAGATGAGAAAACCAAATACTTTTATTTACAAATTTTCTGTACTTCAGGACTTTGCTGAGAAAACTTTATCCATGGATTTCGAGAATTTATTTTGAGAATAAATTCATCTGGATGGTCCCTCCATCATTGCAGATGGTAGGTCTCTCCCCATCCCTCCTCTGTCCCGAAGATCCCTGACAGAGAGAGAAGCTGCCTCATATGTACATCAAAGGCCTTTGCTTTGGTCTCCATTCACCTTGTGGAGGCCAATGAAATACTAGGATGACTGCCCATGAGTATTTGTTTCCTCAATCACCTCTTTTTGAAATCATCAACTTTCTGCATGACATCCCTTAGCCTATTAAACTATCCCTGGAGATCCTCCTACCTTTTCTCTCTGCATCACCAACTGGGCCACTCACAACTTTGTTTTTTCAGCAATTGTCCTGTTTCAGGATTCACAACCATAAAGCATCAAGGAAAGATCATTCCACATCAAAAGTGAATCACTTGGGTGGCTAGATGGTGCAGTGGATAGAGCACCAGCCTTGGAGTCAGGAGTATCTGAAATCAAATCCCGCTTCAAATACTTAATAATTCCCTAGCTGTGTGGCCTTGGGCAAGCCACTTAACCCCATTGCCTTGCAAAAAGAAAAAGAAAACCTAAAAAAAAAGTGAATCACTGACTCTTTGGGTCAGGGTGGGGAGGTTACAAAGCAGTGGGGTTAAGTGATTTGTTCAAGGTCAAACAGCTAGGCAATTATTAAGTATCTGAGGCCAGATTTGACCACTGGGCCACCTAACTACCCTTCACTGACTCTCTTAGAAAGTGTCCTAGAAGTTGTAATAGCCCTCCATCCACTAGACCATGTGCCTTGCATATAAATAGATTAATAAATTCTGCTTGAATTGAATTCATTGAATATGTCTCCCATGAGTATGATTTTCACTTATTCTATAACTGAAGTCCAGAAAGATATAACCCAAAGTTTGTCAACAAATATGCAGCTTAAAACAGTTTTCTTCCAAATTAGCTCCATTTTCAACTGTTACAGTCAGCTATGTGATGCGAGATGGAGTAGCTGAACCTGGAGTCAGGAAGAACTGAGTTTGAATCTTACTTCAGACTCTGAACAGTTGTGTGACCTTGGGAAAGTCACTTACCCTTCCTTCATCTGAAATGGAAATAACAGTACCTGCAGATTAAGGATCAACCTAGAATATGTAAAACCCTTTGTAAACCATAAAACTCTATGTAAATAATAGCTATTATTGTTGACCTTATTCTTGATGAATGAAAGAGTTGAAAAGTGTTTATTATGTGGTGCGCACATCATGCTGATGATAATAAATTCCAGTTAAGTATCAATAATGACTGATAATGCCTGACAAGGACATGGTGCTTAATATATATTATGCTCTGTAAAGTAGGGAGTCAAGGTGGCTAGGTGGCATAGTGGATAGAGCACGGGCCCTGAAGTCAGGAGTACCTGAGTTCAAATCTGACCTCAGACACTTAATCATTACCTAACTGTGTGGCCTTGGGCAAGCCACTTAACCCCATTGCCTTAGAAAAACTAAAAAAAAATTAAAAAAAAATAAAGTAGGTAGTCAATTACCATTCTCATCATCCATTTTCAGATGAGAAAACTGAGTCTTTCCATTTAAATGAAGTTCTTCTCTCCCCTTCAAGTCTTTTGCTTTCCTGCCTTGCCCTTAGTGGAGATGGTCACCTTAACCTTCAAGAGTCTGTAGCTTCTGCCCTTCTGACTTATTCAACTGGAAAAAGGGGAGTCTGTTCAAAGTATGATTTGGGGGTGTGAAGATGTTCCAGAGATTTACCCAACTTGGACTTTCTTTTATGTACCCCTAGCACCTAATACACAGCATGGGCTCCTAAAACTTGACCTATCTCCCCATCTACTAGTGACCCCTTTCACCAAGCCAATGCCCTTGCCAAAGTCTTCAGGGAGCTGAGTGTGAGGACAGGACAGAAGATTACAGACAAAATTTGGAGCCAGCCTCCTTCATGAGCCCCAGTTCTTGTGGGGAAGCTTTTATCATAGGCATTTACAAGCATCATAGGATGCTCACTACAAAAAGAATTATTTATTTGCTGCTAAAGTGGTTCATTGTGATGAGCTTAGATTAATAAATGAAAATTGATCTGCCTTGGAGTCTACAAAGCTCAAAGCTCCCATTGATGGAGCTCTTTGGAAGACTAGGAGTGGGGGTAAAGTCATTCCCTTCAAATAGTCCCATAAGACTAAATCAAATGCTGGCTAACCTTGCCACATGTCTCGTGATGCCTCTAGATCACACCAAAAGCTGTGAAGCTGCCTCAGTTGAATGGGAAAACCAAGGAAGACCCCATTCTCCCAGAGAGGCTATGGGGCCCTGACTGAGGGAACCTCAGAAAAGTAAAAACACAAATGACTCAAGACCAATGGAGATAGGCATGGTGCACATGCTAGATCATAAAAAGGAGCTAGTGTAGAAACACAGTAGCAATATGACACTCAAGAAATGAAGACAGTATGGAAGTCATTGAGTCCAACATCCTCATTGTATAGAGAAGGAAACTTAGATCCAGAGAGGGAAGCCTATGGAATCTTGGTCAAATCTTCACAAAACATAAGAAAGGCAGAAACAGGATTGAAACCTAGGTATTTTGACTACAAACAAAACTATCTTCCATTTCCCCCCATGTTGCCTTCAGAAGGAAGGGAGTAGTTTAGGTGATGAGAATGAGAGGTAATGACAGCTAACCCCAGGACTATGTTGATATCCTCAAGGTACAAAAAGAACAAGGAGAAGGCTTCCAGAATGGTGCTAACAGCTCTTCTGAAGAGAGACCATGGAGGAAATGCACAGCCACAGTCATCTTCCCCTAGCATTCCTAAAGTGTTTCATCATTTGCAGAATACTTGATGCCCACCTTCTCATCTGAGAATAAGAGAGGTAGTCACCATGATCATCAATCCCATTTTTACAGATGAGGGAGTTGAAGCTCAGAAAGATTAAGCACAGGGCCAGTGATATCATAACTAGTAAATCTCTGCAGAGCAGCTAGATGGCTCATTGATGGCAGCTAGATAGAGCACTGGCCTTGGAATGAGGAGGATAGGAGTTTGAATCCAGCATTTGACTCTTACTAGCTGTGGGACCTTGGGCAAATTATTTAACCCTGATTATCCCACATCCAGGATCATCTCCAGTCATCCTGATTCATATCTGGACATTGGGCCCAGTGGCTCTGGAGAAGAAAGTGAGGCTGATGACTTAGCACAGTCCTTCACTCAAATCCAATTCATGATCTTGTCTTGGCATCACCTTCCTGATTTCATGTCTTCTTCAAAAATGAAGGACAAGGGGCAGCTAGGTGGTGCAATGGATAGTGCACCAACCCTGGAATCACGATGATCTGAGTTCAAATCTGACCTCAAACATTTAATAATTACCTAGCTATGTAACCTTGGGCAAGTCACTTAACTCTATTGCCTTGCAAAAAAAAAAATAAATAAAGGACATACATTAGTGTCTGCAAGTAAGACTCAAATACAGGTTTCTCTTAACTCCATGGACTGCACAGGATGAAAATGGAATGAAGATCCTGCAATTTATTTGAAAGAAGGAAGGAGCCACATCATAGATTCAGTTAACTGTCTCAATGTCCTTTAAAATGTCAGTGACTGGGGTGGCTAGGTGGCACAGGGGCAGCTAGGTGGCGCAGTGGATAAAGCACCAGCCCTGGAGTCAGGAATACCTGAGTTCAAATCCAGTCTCAGACAATAATTACCTAGCTGTTTGGCCTTGGGCAAGCCACTTAACCCCACTTGCCTTGAAAAAAAAAATGTCAGTGACTCCATGGGCTCCTCATTATGAGCACTACCTCTCTTATGGACAACCTATCTGTGCCTTCTCACCTTGGGTGATTCTTGTCCCTTCTTGTCCAAAGATCAATCCCAGGCACCAGAGGCATCCCCAGATCTTCTGATAGTTCCTGGGCCTTGAGGCAGCCTGGACTGTCTGTCCCCTTGGCATGTTTCATCTCACTACTTACCTGCTTTCTAGTCCCACACTTCCTAGATGAAATCTTTTCTATTGCTTCTCTCATACCAGTCACCCTTGGTGATAGACTGTTGCCTGATGATGTGAGCCCACCCTGTAGGTCTCCATTGATTCTTCAGAGATCTCATATGCAAAATTAGCAAGCCATAATGAAACCCCTGAGCAAACATTGGCATCTAAGAATTTAGTCAGGAATCAACTTGAAGTCATGGAAAGAGTTCTTCAGTGTCCCAAAGACTGACCCACTCAGCCCTCTCCCTTCCTACACAACTTTGGGTCTAACTCATTATCCACTTATAATACCTGTCCATTGGGATGATGGGCCAATTCAATAAGCTGTTCGTCTAACCTCACTAGGGTTGGCCAACTTTTCATTTATTTGCTCTTTTCAGGATTGTTCAGTTAGTCTTACTTAACTTCCCTTGGAGCTCATCAAGAAGACCTTCTCTCCAGAGAAAGAACTGTGGAGTCTGAACAAAGACCAGACTATTACCTTTAATTTGTTTTTAAAAAGTTATCTTATTATGTAATTTTTCTATCTCTTTTACTCTATGTTTCTTCCTTAAGGATATGTTTTCTCTCTCATCACATTCAACTTAAATCAATGCATACTATGGGAATGATGTAAAGACTAATAGACTGTCTTATGTGGGGGGTGGGAGAGGGGAAAAAGTAGGGGATTAATTGAGAGATTTGGGGAAAATTTGTAAAATTCAAAATAAATAAATAATTTTTTTAAAAAGGAGACCTTCTCGTATTCTGGAATCTGACACCAGTAGCATAGTTTCATACGACTTTACTATCTATGGGTAGTGTAGACTTCTCCACTTAGATTCTAAATTGGGCATGGCATCATGGAAGCTGAGATCTTGAGCTGGAAGGGACCTCTGAGACTATCTAATCCAACCCCCTCATTCTATAGATGAGAAAACTGAGACCCCAATGGAGATCAAATGACTGCCCAAGCAGCTAGGTAACTCAATGGATAGAACACTGACCTTGGAGTCAGGAGAACAGGTGTTCAAATCCAGTTGCAGACATTTACTAGCTATGTAACTTGGGCAAGTCACTTAACCCTGGTTGTCTCACACCCTGGGTCATCTCCAGTCGTCCTGATTCCTATCTGGCCAATGAATCCTATTGGCTCTGAAAAAAAAAAAAAAGTGAGACTGATGACTTAGCTCAGCATAATCCTCATTCAAATCCAATTCATGTGTATGCCATGGCATCACAACCCTGATGTTGTGGTCTTCTTCGAGAATGGAAGGACAGACATTATTATTCAGGTGGTCATGATGGAGGTAGGATTTGAACCTGTTTCCTCTAATTACACAGATAGTACTTTTTCCCATGATGCCACATCCTCCCTGACAGGGATAAATACTCCCTCTGAACATCAGATTCCTGGTTTTATGGTCCTGCCATCATCCCAGTCAACCAAGCCTGAAGCCATAGATCCAACTTAGATTTTCACCTCAACTTCAACCCCCATATTCTTCTCTCTGATCAAAATCTCCTATCCTCCCATCTCTCCCACTCTGCCTCATTACTCCTAAATTAGTTGGGACTTGGGAATTCAGGAAAGTGAGACACAGCCATACTCTAAGTTTTAGTGGCCAACATCATGCAAGGTAATATTAAAAAATCACTAATACCTTTCAGTACTAGTGGATTCACCACCTCCCTGCCATTCCAGCCCCATCCCCTTTTCTTCTCTTTGGTCAGGTAGCAGGGAACCAAAGCCAAATGTCAAGGAATCCCAAGAAATGAACTTGATCTGGGAAGCCTTGTAGTTTCAGCCATCCCAGGGTTGTTGGGGATGTTCACTTTTATAGGAAGAAAATGCATGGAAGGAAGCATGACTTGGATCCTGAAGTGAAGAAGTTTCTGCTTCAGGCTTGCACACCTTGTATCATTCTTGTATCAGGCAAAGGAACATTCTTTGTGGTAGCCTCTTTGGAGTTAGTATCTGCCAGACAGATGCCACCCCAACATTTTCCTGTTTCTTCACCTCTTCAGAGAAGAGAAGAGGCCTGGGGCTGAAGAAGCCTAGATTCCTGCCTAAGCAAGACCTTCAACCTTCCTCTGCCCTCCATCTCCAGTCTGAGTCTCCTTCTCCCAGACCAGTGCTCCTGCTCTGACTACTGTCTTTATCTTTCACAGTCTGGAACTGTCCCCTCTCAAAGTCTCTTGTCACTGATCCAAGACTCTAGCCCTGAGTTATGCCCTCCACCCTCTTACCCAGTAGGGCTAACTGGGGATCCTGCACAGTCATGTTATCTGACCCCCCACTGGGCTCTCACTATTGAATGGCAAGCTTTTGACTATGTTCTCATGGATCCTCATCCTTGATGGCTCAAACCTTCACTTCTCAAGCCTGGCATAGTAATTACAGTTCTTAGCAGATGAATATACCTTTGATTTTACTGAGAAAAATCAAGGTCCTGTCTTGTAAGCTCCCCACTTCTGGCCTGTGACTCCACTCAAACCCCCTCTTCAGCAGACACCAATTCTGTCTTCCCAGCCCTTCCATCATCCCTCATATTCCCTTCCAAGTAATCTGAATAAATGACTCTCCTCTCCTTTCCATGTCTTGCCCCTGATTCTCCCTCTCCCACCTTGGTGCATTACATTGCTGTCCCTTAAGTCTGAAATTCTCTCCTTCCTAGCCTTCTGGCCTCAACTGGAATCTCCTACAAGAAACCTTGCTTTGCCTCCCTCGATCTGTTTTTTGTTTGTTTGATTGATTTGCAAGACAATGGGGCTAAGTAACTTGTCCAAGGTCACACAGCTAGGCAATTATTAAGTGTCTGAGGTCAGATTTGAACTCAGGCCCTCCTGACTCCAGGGCTGGTGCTCTATCCACTGTGCCACCTAGCTGCCTGCCTCCCTTGATCTAGTGTCTTCTCTCTAAGATTCCTCCCCTCTATCCAGCCTGTCTCTTATTGTAATTCAGTGATTTGCATGGTGTCTTCCCTATTCAACTAGGAGATCCTCGAAGGCAGGGGAAAGAGAGCAGGGAACCTTTTGCCTTCCACTGTATCTCCTGCACAAGTGCTGATTTAATGTTTATTGGCTTGACTAATAATCCTTGTCCTTGTTCCCTGCTTGTATTCTTGATCATATCTCCTCCTGCCTCTCCTGGTGTTCATCCATTATGGTCTCTATGTTCAGTGTCTCTGTTTCTCTCTCCTTATACACTGGCATCTGCCTCAAGTGCTAGAAATAAATCCAGATCTCCCCCATTATCAAAACACCTTCATTTGACCTTGAAGTTCCCCTTGCCACCAGTTCCTTTGCCTAGCTCATTCTGGAAGAATTTCCAGACCAAGAGAAGCTTCCAGAAATTGACTGGACTTGGTTGCTGGGAGCCTGTGAGAATGAAGGGTCACCTCTGGCCTTGATGAAGCATAAGAAGCTATTTGTAGAATAGAATGCTCCATATCTATCATTAACCCGAGCTAAATTGGACTCTGCTGCCATTTAATTAAAACAGGGTGGGGGAGGGCACTGGGACATTCTCTACCTGCCAAGAATTTAGGACTGTCGGGAACCCACAAGTCCTGGCACAGACAACCTAAAGAGGATGGGGAAGGAAGGCTTGGAAAAAGATTTCCAGGATCCCAGGTGGTATAGATCTTATTGTAGCCATGTCTACAAAGCTTCCCTGGACCAATGAGAGATTCCCTGGGGGAGGACATCATCCAGGTCCTTCCCAGGATTTGAATTCAGAAGGGTTGAGATCTTCCAAAGGTAGAAGTTTGGGATACCAAGAGAATGAAGAGGAAATGGAGAAATACTGAGGCTGGGATTCATTTCTGAAAGCTTGGAATTTAGAGGGATATGGTTTAATGGGGAAAAACAACTATACTCCATTGGGAAGACCAGTATCATCATCCATAGCAACATATAGGACAACAGCAGCGAGATTTGAAAAAGGATGATACAGTGAATTGTCAGGCCTGGAGTTGGGAAGACTCTTCTTCCTGAGTTCAAATCTAACCTCAGATACTTACTAGCTCTGTGACCCTGAGTAAGTTACTTAACCCTATTTGCCTCAGTTTCCTCATCTATAACAAGAGTTGGAGAAGGAAATGGTAAACTACTCCAGTATCTCCATAAAAAAAAAAAACCCCGCAGTGGATAGAGTACCGGCCCTGGCGTCAGGAGTACCTGAGTTCAAATCCGGCCTCAGACACTTAATAATTACCTATTTGTGTGGCCTTGGGAAAGCCACTTAAGCTCATTTGCCTTGCAAAAAAACATTAAAAGAAAACAACCAAATGGGGTCATGAAGAGTCAGAAACAACTGAAAAGACTCAAAACAACTGATTCATAATAGACTCCACACTAGTTCAGCCATAAAAGCCTAGTAGACAAGAAGTGTCTTCTTGCTCCTTCCCTCTTCTCTGTTGGTTTAGAGGTTAGTCATAGGGGAAAGGCCCAATGACTAATTACTATCTTCCTCTGCTAGTGGTATTCAGTAAACCTGATTGTTTTTGTTTTTGTTTTACTAAATTATATTGTTTCCATTTTCTGTAGGCACATCTTACTTAAGATCTAAATGTAGCCATATGGCCCTAAGAAATGTTTTATTCCGTAGGCTATTTATGCTAAAACCCTGCAGTTTTAAAGTGAGAAATTTAAAAATTTCCCTAGATTCTACAGTCACAGTTTTGTTTAGAAGTGCTCCCATCACTCTCCCAAGCAGACCTCTCCTGGAAGCCTGAACCATTGGAGCATGCTAAGGTTGGGTTGCTGCTCCTGGATCTTAGACCGTTTCCCATTACTGGAAGAGACAGTAAGTGAAAGAGAATAGAACCTCAAGCACTGGGCAACAATCAATGTTCCACAATGTGACAGCCTTTTGTTGTACACTACCTAAGTCGGCCATTAGAGGTGACTTTTCCCACAAGACAACTATAGCACAAGCCACCTTGGGAAGCTGACTCCCCAGAGCTACCCAGCCCCATGGTGGGTCATACTAAGACTTCATCTAACTCACTTTAGGTTTACCACTCTGGAGCCTGGGCTAGCTAGCAACAACAGGGCAAGGCTCCCCCTTCTTTTGGACTGTCGGCTACAGTTTTTGCCTTCCTGTTCCTCCAATTAATGCCTCTGCCTCCCTGACCAAAAGAACAATTATGGTTTCCAATACATTGCAAGTGGTCCCAGGCAGTTCCTGATGCTCAGAGGGCTAATTCACTTTGACTGCAGGAAGGGTAGGACATGGAATTAGTCTCAGAGAGATCTCAAGTTTTCCCTTCCTTACAGCATCCCACTCACAGACTCAAAATAGCCACCCATCTGTCTCTTGTGGCCTCTCTACTTAAAGATAATTATCAATGTTTTTGGAAGGAGTTAAAGGGAGGAAATAGCCAATGATGAGCAAATGCTATTGGTGTATAGGGGTGGCCTCTTGGAATCCACCTAAATCTGTGGAGCTTTTGTCCTTTCACCCCCAATCTCACACACACATGTTACAGCAATGAATTCATTCACCTCAATCTCAGGAACACTCACATTAGTCACCTCTCTTTTTGTCCCAATAATCTTCTAAAAGGTCATTCTGTCTCCACTTTTCCCCTGTGCCAAATCATCTCTTTATTGACCCTACCATAATCTTGCTCATTCCCCAGAGTCACCTATGTATACAGGTTCTGGTTCTTAAAAAACAAAGATTGCCAATTCCATCTGGGGATGCTGCAATGGGACTTTAGACTCTCTTGCCCAACTCATTCATGCTAGCTATATTTAGGGGGATATTGTTTAATGGGGGAAAAAACAACTATACTCCACTGGGAAGACCAGTATCATAATCCATAGTAACATATAGGACAACAGCAGCCAGATTTGAAAAAGGATGGTACAGTGAATTGTCAGGCCTGGAGTTTGGGAGGTGGAGGGACATGTCCATGATCATATACAGGAAGTAATATAGGAAGAGGAATTAAATCCATACCCTTTGATTCTAATTCCATCATGCTTCTGATTTCCCAGTAGTCATTCATCTATCCACCCATCCATCCAACCATCCATTCATTCAATAAGCATTGATTGCTTCTTCAAGGTCTTTCCACTCCTACCTTTAAGCATTTGAGATCAGAAGCAGCTCTGATCTTGCATTCCTCATCTATACTTATGTGTTTTTTAAAACCACAAGCCTTCCTAATCTTTAGACACACACACAAAAAAATTTAATTGCTTTCAAGACTCAAGATTAAGTTAGTTCTTTGTTTTCACTCCAAAGAGTTATTTGCTGATAGTTTTCCATTTCCTGAATCACATAGTGATCCTGCCCCTGACCATTAGGAACATTCTCATATCTGTCTTTACCAGTAATCCTCAGCATTATCTTCCCCTGTGGGTTATAGACAGTGGAAAACATGCCAGGCTGAAGGGTCACAACTAGGGGAGGCAGCATTCCATAGGGGCCACAGTCCTGGCCCCAGAGTTGGAGGAACCAAAGGTGGGAATGTGTAGAAATGCTGATTTTTTTCCTCTGTAGAGGAATGGACACTCCCTCTATTTCAGAAGTTTTATTCCAACCATGCATGGAAGTCACATTCGTGGTCAAAGGATATACAGCGGCAATTCACAGCTGAGGAAATCAAATCGATCCATAATTATATGAAAATTTGCTCTGAATCATTACTGATTAGAGAAATGCAAATTAAAGACTCTCTGAGGTACCACCTCACACCTTTCAGACTGGCTAATATGACCAGAAAAGACAAAGATTAACAAAGACAAAAGGCTATTATCTTCAATTTAAAAAAAAAAAGTTGTCTTATGTATTATGTAATTTTTCTGTCTTATATTTTATTTTTTCCTTAAGGGTATGATTTTTCTCTCAACACATTCAATTTTGGAAACAATGAAAAGACTATCAGACTGCCTTCTTTGGGGGTTCAGAGAGGGAAGCAAGATTGGGAGAAAATTGTAAAATTCAAAACATTACAAAAATGATAGGTAGAAACTACTATTGTATTTAATTGGAAAACAAATAAAATTTTTATATTTATTTATTTTTATTTTTTATTTATTTTATTTTATTTATTTATTTTATTATTTGTTTCATTGTATTGTATTTATTGTATTTATTTATTTTATTTGTTTTTATTTATTTATTTATATTTATTTATCTAATATTTATATTAGAAAAAAAGAAGTAACTTTGCAAGTCCTTCAGCAATGCTTCTGAACACTTCTCCTGTACTGAATGGACTTGGGCCACCAACTTGTTCCTTGTCCAAAGGCTGACAGCCAACCATCTTTCAAAATCAGCAAACCTAACCAAACATTTAGAGACTATTCTAGGAAGCTAAAGGTCTGGTACCTAGTGAAAGGGAACTGATTAGTCTGGGAAGAGGGAGAGGAAAGTGTAACTGCTATCTATTAAAAAAGGTTTAGGGTATGTAGGGGAAATGATTCAAAATTTTAAAAAGAACCATTCTCCAATTGATAAATAGTCAAAGGACATGAACAGGCAATTTATAGAGGGAAAAAATCTAAGCTATCATTACTCATGTGGGGAAAATGTTCCAAATAAATACAAATTAGAACAACACTAAGGTTATATCTCACATCCATCAAATTGGAAAATAGACAAAGAAGAAAATGACCAAATCTGGAAAAGTTGTGGGCAAACAGTACACTGATGTGCTGTTGGTGGAACTGTGAACTGGTTCAGTTATTCAGGAAAGCAAGGCAGAACTATCCCAGAATATTATTAAGCTGTGGCATTTTTAATACCATTATCTGGTCTATACCTCAATGGGTCAAAGAAAGAGAAAAAGGACCCATAGGCATAAAACTATTTATAGCTGCTCTTTTTCTGATGGCATAGAATTGGAAACTGAAGGAAAGACCACCAGTTGAGAAAGGGCTAAGTATATTATGATATTTTTATGTGATGGAATGCTATTTGCTGTAAGATATAATCAAGGAAACAGTTTTAGAGAAACTTGGAAAGACTCACATGAGCTGATAAAGACAAGCAGACACAGAAGAACAATTTCTATAACAACCACAATATTATAAAGAAAAACCATTTTGAGCTAACTATAATAATATGGAAAAAATGCTTTAAATTACTATTGATTAGAGAAATGCAAATTAAAGCAACACTGAGGTACTACCTCATTCCTATGAAAAAGGAAAAATAATAAATGTTGGAGGAAATGTGGGGAAATTGAGACACTACTGTATTGTTGATGGAGTTGTGAGCTAATCTAATCATTCTGGAGAGTAATTTGGATCTATGCCCAAAGGGCTAAAGAACTGTGAATACCCTATGATCCGATAACACTAGGACATGGGGTGAAATAGTTATGGTAAAGGCAGGAAAAGGATGTCTCAACACAACACTCCCTTCACTCTAATAAACATAATTGGGCAAGTCACGTCATCATGTCTATGACAACATGGTCCCATTCAATTACAAAAGGTAAACATCAACAAATTACCACTACCAGATCTGTAACAAGAGGTGGTTTAAAAAAGAAAAGAAAAGAAAAATATAAAGAATTGGAAGACTGATGGAAAGCTCATCAATTGAGGAATGAATGAATAAGTTGTGCTATATGATTGTGATGAAATAAAGGAAATAATTGGTGCAAAGTGAAGTGAACAGAATCAGGATAACATTGTACACAGTAACAGCAAAACTGTTTTATGCACGATAATCAACTGTGAATAACTTAACTATTTTCATTAATACGATGATTTAAGACAATTCCAAAAGACTTAAGATAAAAAATGTTATCCACCTCCAGAGAAAGGCTAATGGAATCCGAATATAGACTGAAGCATATTATTTTTCACTTTCTATATTTTACCATGTTTTTTCCCTGTGTTTTCTTTCACACTATGACTAATATGATTCTGTATTTTACATGATTGAACATATAGAACCAAATATAACTTATTTATCATCTCAGAAAGGGAAAACATGAGGAACAGAAAAGAAATTTAAAATTCAAAATGTTTTAAAATGAATATTAAACACTGTCATTATATGTAATTTTTCTTATATGATATGTGAAAAAAAGAAAGTAGCTTTGAAAGTCTTATAAACTCTGACAAACATAATGACCAACCAAGAATTCAGCAAACTCATGTTGAAAAATGTTACCAACTTCCCAATAGAAAGCTGATATACTCAATGTAGACAGAGATAGGAATTTCTTTTTCTTGATTATATTTGCTTGTTTCAGGGGTGTTGTTTTTCTTTTTCAATGAGGATTGGGAGAATAGAAAGAAGAAGAAAATTCATATTTTTGGTGATCAAAAATTTATTTTTTATTTCTTTTATTAATTTCTCTTAAAATTTTTATTTTGTTACAATTAATTTTTATAAAGGGAAAAAAAGCAAAGTCCCAAAGCAGAACTTGGGTCCCACATCCACCCAGGAGTACATCTTTTTCCTTCTGTCCAAATAGGCACAATGGAAACAATGTTGGAATCAGAGGACAACGTTTAAATCCTCCCTTGGACAATTATCATTTCTGTGATTAGGTCCCTTTCCCTTTTCCTCCCTAGGCCTCAGTTTCCTCTTCCATAAAGTGAGAGGGTTAGATTCAATGGCCTGCTTGCTATCATTTCTACATCCTGCTTTGTATCTCCTGCCCAGCCTTGGAGCAGACAGTCACAAGCCCTTCATTTCTCCTCTCGGGTCACAGGAAGTGCAGCAACTACAGGGTCCTTCTCAGCTGCTCCCTTGAACCCTGGAGGGCCCTGGTCTTTCTTTTTGTCAGTAGATGAGCCTAATCCCAGATTAAAAGAGTTGAGAAGCATCCTTCTCTCCCCTGGGACATATTAAGTGGCTATTAGATGCCAATGGAAATACAAAAGAAGGCAAAGGTGCTCTCTCACTCTCTCTCTCTGTCTCTGTCTCTGTTTCTCTGTCTCTCTGTCTCTCTCTCTCTCTCACACACACGCACACACGCACACACAACACACATACATTGTCTGTCTATGTCTCTTTGTCTCTGTCACTGTCTCTATCCCTGTCTCTCAGTCTCTCCATCTCTTTCTTTTTCTCTCTGTGTCTCTATCTCTCTCTCTTTCTTCATATAAATGCATATGTATACAAATACATATGATAAATTGGAGGTGATCACAGGAGAGCATTACCCTTTTCTTAAGGTTTCTGCCTTCCAGTAATTCATGTGGCCAGGACTTTTTATTTAACAATAGCAATGAGTCTTCAATTCCCTGCTACGTAGCAAGTGCTAAAGACCAGGACAAGGAGTCCACTTCAGCTCCACAGAGACACTGCCCCTCTGTACCACATACATGAATGAAGATCACCATGTACAACTGACAGTCAGTCCCTACCAACTTTTTATATCTTTCTGTTTTGTGTTTTTTCACACTTTATTTCTTTTTTTTTTTTAGGTTTTTGCAAGGCAAATGGGGTTAAGTGGCTTGCCCAAGGCCACACAGCTAGGTAATTATTAAGTGTCTGAGACCAGATTTGAACCCAGGTACTCCTGACTACAGGGCCGGTGCTTTATCTACTGTGCCACCTAGCCACCCCTTTTAATATCTTTCAGGAAGGGAAGCCCATTCCCCTCTCTCAGGCAGCTCACATTTTTAGTAAGTTCATACAAACATCAATCATGTTTGAATTATGACTTGGTCATCCACTGTATTATATTAACTCTCCCTCCAAGACTGAAGACTTCTTCATATAAAATTAGCCTACCATCTCTGCCTTTATTCAAGTCATCGATAAATTAATGTCAAAGACCAAATACAGTTCCCTAGGCTTTTTAACTTGAGACAAGGATACCTGTTAAGACTCTCACAACAGGAGGTAAGAAAAGTCTAGGTGTGTGGAGAAAAGGACATATAAAGGAGAGATGCTGAGAAGATAGAAATGAAAAAATGGACAACAGATTGATTGGGGGATGACTGAGGCATGGAAATAAAGAAGGATGCCATATTATGTATAATGGAGATAAGCTAGAAGCATTTTCAATAAGATCAGGGGTGAAATAAGGATGCACAGAATCACTACCATTATTCAATATTGTTCTAGAAATATTAACTTTAGCAATAAAAGAAGAAAAAGAAAATGAAGGAATTAGAACAGGCAATGAAGAAATAAAACTATTACTCTTTGTAAATTATATGATGGTATACTTAGAGGAGCCTAGAAAAATCAACTTAAAAGTTACTTGAACAAATTTAACAAAGTTGTAGGGTATAAAAATAAACCCACATAAATTATCAGATTTTCATACATTTCCAACAAAGCCCAACAGCAATAGATAGAAAGAGGAATCGCATATAAAATCATTGTAGACAATATAAAATATTTGGACTCTACCTACCAAGATAAATCCAGGAGTATGTGAACACAATTACAAAACACTTTACACACAAAGTTAGATCAAACAATTGGGAAAGTATCAATTGCTCATGGTAGACTGAACTAATATAATAAAAATGACAATTCTATCTAAATTAATTTACTTATTCAAACTATCAAAAATTATTTTATAAATCTAAAAAAATTAATAAAATGAGAGAGAGAGAATTAATAAAAAAAAAAGCAAAGGAAGGTAGACTCACCATACTAGATCTAAAACTATATTATAAAGTGACAATCATCAAAAGTATTTGGTACTGGCTAAGAAATAGGGTGGTGGATCAGTGGAATAGATTAGGTATACAAGATATATCAGTAAATGTCAATAGTAATCTGCTGTTGGTAAACCCAAAGACTTCAACCTCTGGCATAAGAATTCACTATTGACAAATACTGTTGAAAAACCTGGAAAAGAGTGTGGCAGAAACTAGGTAAAACATCAACATCTTATACCCTTTAACAAGAAAAGATCAAAATGGGGACATAATATAAAGGGCAATACCATAAACAAATTAGGAGAACAAGGAAAAGTTTACCTTTCAGATATATGGAGATGGAATAATTTATGACCAAACAAGAGAAAGAGGACATTATAAAATACAAAATGAATAATTTTTAGGTGGTTTTTTTTTGCAAGGCAAATGGGGTTAAGTGGCTTGCCCAAGGCCACACAGCTAAGTAATTATTTAAGTGTCTGAGAACGGATTTGAACCCAGGTACTCCTGACTCCAAAGCCGGTGTTTTATCCACTATGCCACCTAGCTGCCCCAAAAATGAATAATTTTGATTACATAAAATTAAAAAGGTTTTGCAAAAACAAAACCAGTGCAATCAAGTTTAGAAGGAATGCAGAGAGCTAGGAAACAATTTTTACAGTCAGTGTTTCTGATAAAAGTCTAATTCTCATGTATATAGAGAACTGAATCAAATTTATAAGAATATAAGTCATTCTCCAAGTGATAAATAGTGAAAGGATATAAACAGTTTTGAGATGAAGAAATTAAAGCTAACTAAAGTCAAATGAAAAAGTACTCCAAATCACTATTGATTAGAGAAATGCAAATTAATATACCTCATACCCATCAAATTGGCTAACATAACAGAAAACAAAAATGAAAAAAAGTTGAAGAAGATACGGGGAAATTGGAATAATAATGCATTGTTGAGGGAGATGTGAACTGATCCAATCATTCTGGAGAACAATTTCAAACTATACCCTATAGTTTGGGTATATAAAGGGTATAAAACTGTGTATATCCTTTGATTGAGCAATACCACTCCTAGATCTATTTCCCAAAGAGATCATAAAAAGAAAAAGGGCTCACGTGTAAAAAAAATATTTATAGTTGCTCTTATAGTGGTGGCAAAGAATTGGAAATGTAGGGGATGCCCATCAATTTAGAGATGGCTGAACAGGTTGTAGTATATGAATATAATGGAATTCTATTGTACTATAAGAAATTATGAGAGACTTCTGGCCAAAATGGCGGAGAGAAGACAGGCACAGTTCTAAAGTCTCCTGATCTTTCCCCATCTATCATATGAAACAAACCTCTTAAAAGAAATCCGACCCACAAAACCCAGAAAGAAAAGCCAGGAGAAAGAACATCCATCTCAGGATTTGTCTCCCTCAGCAGCACTGGACCAATTCAGGCTGGTGAGTCTGGGCACAGTGGGCAAATCAGCACCAGACCAGCCAGATTAGCAGCTGAATTGGATCTGGGGAGTCTGAAGGCCCAAGAGCCAGACCTGCTGGATCAGTGGTGGGGGCTAGACAGTGGGAGCTTGAGTCAACTAGGGAACAGGGGTGCACTGACCCTCTGGAGCTTGCCAACAAGGCTAGAGGGAAAGCTCCAGTGCAGGATAGCTGCAGACACACCATCCCTGGGCTCCTCTGGTCTGAGGAACTCTGAGTCCACACCTCCATTGCTGCTGAGGCCTCTTTCCAGAACAAACAATAGCAGACTACTTCTGCCTCAGGCACAGGTGTGTGAGCAGAAGAACCAACCCAGCTGACAATAGGGAGAGGGATGACCTCAGGTCAGGGCAAAGCCCACCATTGATTGAAGGCAAAAGGATTCATTAACTCCAACACCTCCCTTCAAGCTAAGGGAGAAGGCCTCAATAAAGGTCACAGACACTCCAGAGAAAGCAACCAGCACCTCCTACTGGCCAGTCAGATAAATTGCACTCAGTGAGTAAAGCCTGTAGTGATACCAAGTGCCTGTGAACCAGCCCCTCCCCAACTCAAGGTCTTAGCAAAATGAAGAAGGGTCAGCAGAAAGGTGGATTCATAGAAAAATTTTTGGAAGGGATTGACCCTAACTCAGAGAGACCTAGAATGTCTGAGAAAAATACGAACTTCAACACAGAAAAACTACCTCGAAGAAATAAGGAAGGAGTTTAAAAATCAACTGGAAAATTTGGGAGAGACAATTAATACCTTGCAACAAGAAAACAAATCCTTAAAAAATACAATTGGACAAATACAAAATGAGAATAATTCCCTCAGATCCTTAATTGGGCAAATGCAAAAAGAAAATAATTCTCTCAAAACCTCAGTTGGTCAAATGGAAAGCTCTTTCAAAAGTAGAATGGACCAATTGGAAAAGGAGTTGAAAAAGGTTAATGAAGAAAACTCCTCTCTTAAAAAAAAATGGAGTCTGCAGAAACTAATGACTCCATGAGACAGCAAGAGCCAGTTAAACAAAACCAGAAAATAGAAAAAATAGAAGAAAATGTAAAATACCTCATCAGCAAAACCACTGACCTTAAAAGGAGGAGCAACCTGAAAATTATTGGACTTCCTGAGAACAATGAAGAGAAAAAAAGCCTGGACTTAATATTACAGGATCTAGTGATGGAAAACTGCCCTGATATCATGGAACCAAAGGGCAAAGTAGATATTGAAAGAATACATCCTTCCCCTCCAGAAAAAGATCCTAAAATGAAAACAATAAGGAATGTTGTGGCCAAATTCTAGAACAATCAGATAAAAGAGAAAATGCTGCAAGCAGCCAGAAAGAAACAATTTAAATATCAAGGAGTCACAGTAAGGATTACAGAGGACTTGGCTGTATCAACATTAAGGGATCCAAGGGCCTGGAATGAAATATTTCAAAGAGCAAGGGAGCTTCAAATGCAGCCAAGAATCCACTATCCCGCAAAACTAAGCCTTCTCTTCCAGGGGAAAAAGATGGACATTTAACGAAATGGAAGAATTCCAAAAACTTCTGATGAAAAGACCAGAGCTAAATAGAAAATTTGGTCATCAAACAGGAGCTTCAAGAGACACATGCAAAGGTAAAAAAATGGGAGGTGGTTAAAAAAATTGCCATTCAATAAGTTGAAACTGGCTATATTCCATCACAGGGGAAAAGATTCTCATAAATCTTGAGAATTGTAACTCTAACAGAGAGAATATACCTAGCCAGAAGTGATGGACATTCATGACCTATCCATGAGACTGCTATCCAATGGGATGTAACTGGCTTTAACCCCACTTGGGAGAAAGAATCTAATAACTCTCAAGACTTTTAACTCTATTAGACAGAATGTACATAGCTAGAAGTGACAGATACTCAGATTTTCTATGACTCAGATAGAATGATCTAAAAAAAAATTACCTCCTTAAAAAGGGGGACAGGAAGGAGACAAGAGGAGGGAGGGGATTGAATGGGGGTAAATCTCATTACACTAAATACAAAATACCTATGGTACATAGTACAGGTAGATACTACCTGTAGGTACAAAGTACCTATGGTAATAGAAGGGAAGAAGAGAAGAGATGAGAAACATCTGAATCTTCTTCTAATCAGACTTGGCTTAAAGTCAACTTACACATACTTAGTTAACTTAAAAAACATCTAACCTTTCAAGGATTAAAAGGGGCAAGGGGGAGGGGGGAATGGAGAAAGGGAGGGGGAGGGGGAAAGGGGGGGAATAACAAAAGGAAAGGAAGGGAAAAGGGAAAAAAGAGAAAGGGGAGGGGTGGTATTCAGAAACAAAATACTGGGGAATACAGATAAAGGGAGGGGAAAGGGGGAAAAATAAAAACAGAAGGAAGAAAGCATGGAGGGCAATAAAGAATTAGTAATCATAACCTTGAATGTGAATGGGATGAACTCTCCCTTAAAACGTAAGTGAGGTTGGGGTGGCTAGGTGGCACAGTGGGTAAAGCATCTGCCCTGGAGTCAGGAGTACCTGGGTTCAAATCCAGTCTCAGACACTTAATAATTACCTAGCTTGTGGCCTTGGGCAAGCCACTTAACCCCATTTGCCTTGCAAAAAAAAACCTAAAAAAAAAAAAAAAAGGACATGATGTCCTAAGACCTCAGTTGGAGGATTAGGGTTGATCTGGGCATCATGGTTTCAGAAGGACATTGATTAGCTGGAAATTGTTCATAGGAAGACAACTAGATTGATGAAGGATATTTAATCAATGCCATATGAGAATCTGCTGAAGGAACTTGGCATGTTTATCATGAAGGAAAAAAAAACTGAGTGGGGGACAAGACCCCTATGGACAAGTGCTTGAAGTACTGGCATGTGGAAGAGGGTTGGTCCCAAAGGCAGAAACAGGAGCAGTGGGGGGAGTTGCTGAGAGACCAATTTAGCCTGTATGTCAAGAATAGTTTCCTAGTAATGAGAGTGATACAGAAGATTAGTTTGGGGGAGATATAAGGATGCATCTCTTTGGAGCTCATCAAGTCAGTGATGGATGACATATTATCTTGGGGATTCCTTTGGTGGATTGGGTGGATTAGATGGATGCTGTGATTTTACAAAGGAAATTGAGGCTATAAAAGGGGCAGTGACTTCCTCAGGTCCCACAACTTCTATGTGGCAGAGCTGAGATTTGAAGCCAGTCCTCCACATACCAAATCAGTGCTCTCCTTCCTGCCTCAGCACATGGAATTCTGTGGAAAACATCTTAATGAGGAACAATGTAACCCAGAAATCATTTCTTTTTCAACTACAACATGGGTTTCAATTAGAACTCCTTTGCTCAGAACTATGTGGTTGGCCAAGCTGATACCTCACAGCCACTCAAACAAAATAACAAGGTGCCACAAAGTTCCAGATCTTGCCCATCTTTCAAAGAACAAGTTGGGTCTAACTGCCCTCTCTCTCATCTTCCTGGCTTGGCTATAGTTCAGATCTCTAAGAAAGAGGAGGATTGTTGATTTTCAAAGCTCTTTCTGGATAGCAAGACCAGAGAGGATATCTCTAATTTGCTGTTTCCTCTGCTCTCTGCTCAGTGGGAAGCTTTTGTTCTATGAAGAATGAACAATAATTAGGCAAACAGCTCATATCCCTCTTGTGATCCAAGCCAGTACATGTCCAGCTTATTTAGAATGTCTCACTATAAACCATAAGACATGGTCTGGGAAGCTCAACAGAGAGTGAGTCAAAGAACAAGAAGTCCCATCTACATTATGTTCGTCCATTTACAAGTCTGGTCTTTAAAAACACCCTAGGAAGAGGAAGTGGCAAGTACTGTCAGATAGTAACTGTATCAAAACCCATTTTAGAGTTGAGGAAATGGAGACATAGGAATTCAGTTACCCTCAGCCTCTTGGCTTGACCTTAGCAATTGCTAGTCTTCATTCAGAGAGAGAGAGAGAGAGAGAGAGAGAGAGACAGAGACAGAGAGACAGAGAGACAGAGACAGAGACAGAGACAGAGACAGAGACAGAGACAGAGACAGAGAGACAGAGAGGAAGGGAGGGAGGGAGAAAGGGAAGGAAGGAAGGAAGGAAGGAAGGAAGGAAGGAAGAAAGAAAGGGAGAGAGACAGAGAAAGAAAGAAAGAGAGAGAGACAGAGAAAGAAAGAAAGAAAGAAAGAAAGAAAGAAAGAAAGAAAGAAAGAAAGAAAGAAAGAAAGAAAGAAAGAGAAAGGAAGGAAGGAAGAAACAAAGAAACAAAGAAAAAGTGAGAGTAAGAAACAAAGAAAAAGAAAGAGAGGGAGGGAGGGAGGGAGGAAGGAAGGAAGGGAGGGAGGGAGGGAGGGAGGGAGGGAGGGTGTTTCATTCTCTCTTCCCAAGTTATCAAAATCCAATGGTAGCACAAAAGGCAAGATGACTGGGGATGGCCCAGGGGTCAGCGCATGACCTTGGCATCTTCAATGTCTGACCAAGCTTTTAAGCGCACCACACCACCTGCTTCAGCCACCTTCATAGCCATTGGAACAAATTGTTCTTATCCACCCATTCCACTCGGGTAGATACTTGGGATAAATACTCCCTAATTCACCAATGAGTGAATACTCTATTCTAATACTCAGGGGCAGCTAGGTGACACAGTGAATAGAGCAATGACCTTGGAGTCAGGAGTACCTGGGTTCAAATCTGGTCTCAGACACTTAATAATTACCTAGCCATGTGGCCTTAGGCAAGCCACTTAACCCCATTGTCTTGAAAAAAACTAAAAAAAAAAAAAGATATCTTATTCTAATACTCTTGTTTTCCAAGAATGGCTACTGTACATGTTACAGTTTCCTGTAGTCACAGGTGAGAACCGGGTGAATCAGGAGACTACAAAGATGGATGAGCATCCCTCCCACAAGAGGTACTAGCCCTCCCTGAACATCCCAAAGGTTCATATTTGATGATACAAAACCATTGAGTTTTAACAATAAGTTCAATGATCTTTGGAAATTTCCTAAATCTATCTGTGCCTCATCTTCTTTGAATGTAAAAAGTTTTAAACATCACTGTCTTGTTAACATGGGATCTGGTAGGGGAGTGGGCTGGTCTATTGTGCTTAAGTAGAACATCCACCCTCTATCCAGATGCCAGAACAGGTGACTTTTCTACAAGGAGGATAGAATAAGACTTTCATTGGCTCAGGCCCCCAAACCTGTTTCTCCTCCCAACACTCTTATTTCTGTTGAGGATACCCTCATCCTTTCAAAAATTCAGATTCCTATTGACTGACTCTTTCTTAGTCTGGGAGATAGTTAATAACTACAGATGACTGCATACACTCTTCAAACCAGATAAATAGTCATTCCCCCATCAGAGTCTCTCATGGGTTCACTTTGGGAAATTGCTGAATAGAAATTCTTTGTCTGGCACTGTATATGAGTTGTAATTCAAAGGAAACTTAAACATGAAATAATACCTAAAAGAATGCAAAGCAATCATATTCCTAACAATCCACCATACACCTTTTACACACATTTTCTCCCCCTAATGCATACATCAGAGATAGGAGGCAGATGGTTCTGAAGGGGAATGGTAGGACTCTACTCCTCACTTTCCCAGAGATCTTTCAAGAGCCAAAAGTACTGAAGTAGGAGATGGGTAAACACCTGAAATCTAAACTGAGCTCAAAGGGTAAGAGAAGTCATTCAGTGTACTGATCACAAAAATTCATCACATTATATAATTTTGCTTTTTATAAGTTATTTTTTAATTTAATATTTTGTTTTTACCCAATTTCACATAAAAATAATTTTTAACATTCACTTTAAAATTTTTAGAGTTCCAAATTCTCTCCTTCCCTCCTCCCCTTCCTCTGTGATTGAAAACACAGGCAAAAAAAATACACACACAAGTAAAATAAAGTAGAGAAGTTTGCATTCAGACTACAAATGTTCTTTCTCTGGAAGTGGAAAGTAGTTTTCATCATAAATTCTTCAAAATTTCCCTGCATCATTGTTTTGCTGAGAAGAGTTAAATCATTCACAGCTGGTCATCATACAACATTACTGTTTGTTTTATACAATGTTCTCCAGTGGGAAAGAGTGAAAGGAGAGGGGGTGGAGCCAAGATGGCGACAAGAAGGGATCAAGTCTTAGGAGCTCTCTGATAAAACTCATCAGCTAAGGACTCTAAATAAACTTTTGAGAGACAGAACCCACAAAGGGACCCAGTGAGGCAGTTCTCCTACTCAAGGTAACCTGGAAAAGAGCAGACAGGCTCTGCTCCCCAGGGTTGGAGGGGCAGCCTGCCGGAGGGGTGGCCCACCAGAGCGAAAGAACTTCAGCCTCCAGGAGGCAGCCCCAGGGCACTGGGAGTCTCAGCTCACAGCAGAGGGGAAGTCTCCTGAGCTGCACCCAGAGGAGCACCGGGCACAAAGTGGGGGAACAGCGGGGGACCTCTGCCAGAGCGAGCACATGGAGCCCAGCCCTCAGGGCACATAGCAAGCAGCTTGGTCTTTCTGCAGTCCAGACCTGGAAACAGAAGCAGGTGGAGCCGGTAAGCAGGAGCCCCCAGGGCATGAGCCCATTGAGCTGAGGGAGGGGAGTGAAGAGAGAGACTGCAGAGCTCTGTCCTCTGCCCCTGGAACAGGACTCTGGGGCTCTGACCACATTCAGATCTTGATTGCAGTCTAGGCCCCCCAATAGAACAGCAGGCCCCCCACCTCAGCCCCATGGCAGAGGGGGGTGCTTATGGTCATTCACAGACCAGGAGGGAGGAAAGAGCCTCACACACTGAGACCCTTGTGGGAGTGTCCCAAAAGCTCAGGAAGCACCCCAAAAAACAGGCTTAGGCTGGGAAAATGAGCAAGCAAAGAAACAAGAGGAAGACTATTGAGAAATATTTTGCATATGAGCCCAAGAAGGATCAAAATACTCAGTCTGAAGATGAGGAAGCAAAAGCTCCTACATCTAAAGATTCCAAGAAAAATAGAAATTGGGCTCAGGCTATGACAGAGCTCAAAAAAGACTTGGAAAATCAAATGAGGGAGTTGGAAGAAAAACTGGGAAAAGAAAGGAGAGAGATGCAGGAAAAACATGAAAATGAAGTCAGCAGCTTAGTCAAGGAAATCCAAAAAAATGCTGAAGAAAATAGCATGCTGAAAACCAGCTTAGGTCAAATGGAT
This sequence comes from Macrotis lagotis, assembly GCF_037893015.1. NCBI lineage: Eukaryota > Metazoa > Chordata > Mammalia > Peramelemorphia > Peramelidae > Macrotis > Macrotis lagotis. Next base: position 19,612,613 of record NC_133660.1, on the reverse strand, counting down.
AAAACAGTTCAAAAAGTTATTGAGGAGAAGCATGCTTTAAAAAGCAAAATTGGCCAGATGGAAAAAGAGATAAGAAAACTCTCTGAGGAGAACAAATCCTTCAGACAAAGAATAGAATTCAGGGAGATTGATGAATTTAACAGAAATCAGGAATCAATACTTCAAAACCAAAAAAATGAAAAATTAGAAGAAAATGTGAAATATCTCATTAAAAAAACAACGGATATGGAAAACAGACTTAGGAAAGATAATTTTAAAATTATTGGAATACCTGAAAGTCATGATCAGGAAAAGAGCCTTGACATCATTTTCAAACAATTACTACAGGAAAATTGCCCTGATATTCTAGAAGCAGAGGGCAAAATAGAAATGGAGAGAATCCACCAATCCCCCCAAGAAAGAAATCCCAAAAAACCAACCCCTAGGAATATTATAGCCAAGTTCCAGAACTCCCAAGTCAAAGAGAAAATATTACAAGCAGCCAGAAGGACACAGTTCAAATATCGTGGAGCTGCAGTCAGGATCACACAGGACTTAGCAGCAACTACATTGGAAGCTCTCGTAGGGCTTGGAATACAATATACTGGAAGGCAAAAGAGCTTAGAATGCAGCCAAGAATGAACTACCCAGAAAGGCTGAATGTCCTCTTCCAAGGAAAAAGATGGACTTTCAATGAACCAGGGGAATTTCAAATGTTCCTTTTGGAATGGCCAGAGCTGAACAGAAGGTTTGATCTTCAGATAGAGGACTCAGGTGAAGCATGGAGATTGGAGGAGAGAGGGGAAATATGAGGGACTTAATGAGGATGAACTGCATGTATTCCTGCATAGAAAAATGACACTGATAATACTCATATGAACCTTCTTAGTTAATAGAGCAGGTAGAGAGAGCTTTTATAGTTGAAGCACAGGAGAAAGCTGAATTCGAAGATAAAATATGGTGTAAAAATGGAGTCAATAGAACAAAAGGGAAATGGAATGGGAGAAAGAAAAAGGAGAGGGGGAATAGTCCAAGATATTTCACATAAGATTTTTTTTATTACAATGAGCTATTGCAATGATATGGAAGGGGGGGAAGGCAAGGGGGAATGAGGGAACCTTTGCTCTCATCAGAGATAGCTAGGAGAAGAAACAGCAAATATACTCAATGGGGTATAGACATCTGGTGTAAGAAGGAGGGGGGAGCAGGGGGAAGGGGTGAGGATGTGAATAAAGGAGGAGAGGATGGACCATGGGGGGAGAGTGTTCAGATATAACACATTTTCTTTCATACTTCTTGCAAGGGGCTGGGATTGGAAGGCCTGCCCAGGACCATAGGGCCAGGTGGATGCTGGGCCTAAGGGGTGGTATGGAGGCTCAGGGCTTCTTGGCCCCAGGACCAGGGATCTGTCTGCTGAGCCAGTCAATGCCCCTACAGCAGAGTCAGAGTAAAAGGAGAGAGAAAACAGAGTACATGGTAGTGGAGAAATAGGAAAGGAGGGAGTTGCGATCAGCAATGGCAATGGTGGAAAAATATGGAAGTAACTTTTGTGATGGACTTATCATAAAGAATGAGATCCACCCATGACAGAGTTGTTGGTGTTGGAACAAAGACTCAAGCACATTTTTTGTTATTATTATTTGGGGGAGGGTGCAGGGCAAGTGGGGCTGGATGACCTGCCTGGGGCCACATAGTAGGGTGATCTTTGGGTATCTGGGGCCAGATTTGGACCCAGGTGCTCCTGGCTCAAGGGCCAATGCTCTGTCTGCCACTAGCCACCCCTACTATTATTACTATTCTATTTTATTTTGGGTCTTTTTTTTCTTCCTTTTGGTTTTTGCAGGGCAGTGGGGATCAGGTGGCTTGCATGTCACATGGCTGGGTGATTGTTGGGTGTACGGGGCTGGATGTGGGCTCGGGTGCTCGTGGCTCCAGGGCTGGTGCTTCATCCATTGTGCCACATGGCCATACCTACAATTATTACTATTATTTTTTTTAATTTTAACTTTTTTCTCTCCCCTTTACTTTTTTCACCCAAGCAAGTCTATCTATATTCATGGGGAAGGAGGGGTATTTTGTATACTTGTAAACAAGAATATTTTATTAATGTAAAAAAACATTTGTACAAAATGAGTATAAAAAATAAATTAAAAAAAGAAAAAAAAATTTTAAAAAAAGAGTGAAAGGAGAGAGATAATAAAATAAATGGGGGTGTAAAGGAATAGGATGGAGGAAAAAACAGCTAGCAATAACAATTGTGGGAAAAAATACTGAAGCAACTTCTCAAAGTTCTCCTGATACCACTCTCTTCCCTTTGCATCAGTTCATGGTAATCTTTCCAAGTTTTTCTAAAACCATTCCCCTCATCATGTCTTTATAGCATGATAGTATTGAATCACAACCCCATATCACAACTTTTTCAGTCATTCAGCAACTAATGAACATCCTTTCAATTTCCAGTTCTTTGTCATCACTAAAAGAGTTCTGCATATTATTTACTTTCATCCTTTATCTTCCCTCTTAGCCATAAAACATCTTGGAGGTGGAGGATGAAGAAGAAATAAAAATAAAAACTTGGAAAGGACTTTGGGTCCAAGGCTTTAAATATTCAATTCAATGAATATTTATTCAATGAATATATTTAAATATCTTGGCAACTGGTTGTCATAGTGGACAAGACTGGAGTCAAGAAGACCTAAAGTTCAAATCTAGCCTCAGATAGAGGTGGTGTGATCCTGAGTATGTCATTTAACTTGCTCTACCTCAGTTTTCTCATCTGTAAGATGAGGATAATAATAGCACTAACCTCTCAAGATCATTGTAAATGAGATAACATTTGTAAAACACTTTGCCATCTTTAAAGATATATAGCTATTTGTATCATTATTATTATTATTATTATTATTATTATTATTATTATTGTTATTATTTATTCCCATTTACTGACCAACAGTGAAGAAATATAAAAGTTAGATAAGATGAGGTCTTTTGGGGGATAAGAGAGAAGACATCAGCATAGTTAACATTGATGCAACAACCTTCTATGATCAGTGTCCAGATCTCTAACACATCTCTTCACCCAGAGGATGCTAAGGAGCTTCTCCCTAGAGAATCAAGATGATGTGTAGGAGAAGTGCTTTGGAAAGACAAACTGTGCAGCATGTGTAGGAATTTGGTAACTTGTTCTGGTTGATTAACCACATCTTAAAGAGTGCTTATGGAGGAGTTTGGCAAGCAGTGAAAGAAGCAGAACCTAAAGGATTTTCTAAGTTCTGTAGGTCCACAGGGCTCCGGGACATGCCTACATTCCAAGTTCTGGATGCTCAAAGGGACAAGTAGCAACTTTTGAGGATTAACTTTGGGAGCTTACGCCCCCTGGGAGATGCTGGCTCATTTGACAGCTATACAGCATCTGAGCATAAGACTGGTGGAACCAGTGCTATGGAGCAACTATGCTCAGTATTGAATTTAATCACCTCTAGAGACTGGGGTGTTGTAGGGGAGCTTTTGTCTCCACATACTGAGGAAAATCTTTGTATGTTTCTTCTTACATTATCTTTCAAGATCCTTTGTAAAAGCTAATCTGCTGTGAAGAAGTGACTAAAATGAAATGAGGGAATAATAGTCATAGGCCCCTAAAAATAGAGGGAATGTGGCCCCTTAGGTGAGGGAGGTTTTGAGTTGATGGTAGAAAACAGAGGTGTCCATTACCCCTCAGAATTACCAGAGAACCTTGATGGGTAAATGTAGCCTGTCTAGGCCTCAGAAAATGGGGCCTGAACCAATATGCTACTAGTGCCTTGAAGTCAGTCAAAACAAAATGTTTTATGAGGCACATGGGAAATGATTTGTTACAGGAGCAGAGACAACTTCATGGAGGGAGGAACACTGGGGGTAGCCTTAGATGGATAGGAAAAGATAAAGAATGCAAAGAGGGGGAGGGAGGATTTCCCAAAACTCAGGAAGTGGTGTCAGCAGTAACATGGACACAATTAGGTCTTGGCCTGGGGTCACACCAGATGTGCAAGCTGATGTCATGGGGAGCAAGACTGTCTGATGGGATTCACGCAGGGTTGGAGAATGGTAAAGGACTATGGAGTCATCTAACCTAACTCCCTTCCTCTACAGATGAGAGGACTAAGCAACAACTCAAAAAAATAAGAATCACTAGAGTCACATATGCATTCATCTGGTACTCTGACATTTGCCAAGCCCCACAAGATGCCACAGATGTTAGGGTGCCTTTGTTAAAGTTGAGGAAACCAAAGCTGAGAAGGGGAAGTGACTTGATGGTCCAGAATCACACAGCTAATAAGTTTCACGGGTAAGATGTGAACTCAACTCTTAAAAATTGAATAGTTCTGACATAATGAAAAAATATTACAGTTTTTCAAAATGAAAGTCAAAATACCACACACACAAGTACAGAGGCAAGAAAATCACACACAAATACCAGCAAGAATATCAGAAAATCGAGGTGGCTAGGTGGTACAGTGGATAAAGCATCGGCCCTGGAGTCAGGAGTACCTGGGTTCAAATCCGGTCTCAGACACTTAATAATTACCTAGCTGTGTGGCTTTGGGCAAGCCACTTAACCCCATTTGCCTTGCAAAAACCTAAAAAAAAAAGAATATCAGAAAATTGACATTTTCTTAAGCTTTAATACTATAATAGACAGATAGAAAAGGATTAAAGGGAAAAAATTAAATCAGTAAAAGAATCATGAAATATAAGCACTGAATGTGACTAAGAAATCTTGCAACAAGAGGATGATGAAACTTGATAGCTGAGAAATGTTCATGGAAAATATACATAATAAATAACTCAGTGAAGTAGAAAGATATTCCCAGAAATCTATATCACTGGAAAAATATCTGATAATAATGCCTGCAAAAAAGTAATTTATCTGGGGACAAACCAAGGAAAGAAAATTTAAGAATTAACCTAGAATTATGGGGGGGGGGAGCAAAACTCTATATTTCAAGAAACCACCCAATAAAATGTCCCAGGAATTTTTTAATTGTAAATCACTAAAATTATCTAATCTATTGGTCTATAGAGACTCCTCCAAAATAACACCAGGATCAAGCCAGAGACTGATAGCCTGGTTTTCTGACTCCTTATTAGCCCTTGATAACTAAACTAAGCAATCTACTGTGCATGTGAATGATATATACATATATGTGTTTATAGATATATATCTATATACTGCTTAGCACATAGTTAAGCACTATATAAATACTAAATATTATTGTGATTATTCAACACCTTTCTTTTTTACACATCCATGAGGTAAAGACCAGGTTCAGTGTGACAGATAAGGGGAAAAGAGTTCTTTATTTGGAGTTTGGGAATCTGGACTGAAATCTTGTGGCCACCCCTTACTCCTTGAGTAACCTTGGGCAAATTACTCTTTCTGTGCCTCATTTCCTCATTTGCAAAATGAGGGGGTTGACTTCTCAGGTCTCTTCCAGATCTAAATGGATGATCTTTGTATCCTGTGAGCAGGATACAAAGAGGAGCAATCTCCAGAATCATCTCATTCCAATAAATAAGTTCTTTTCCTCCTATATGATTCAGAACTGAGACAAAGAATGAGACAGGATTCAGTACTTAATGAGTTTTGATTCACTGATTTATTGAGAGGGTTGGACATAATTGAGTCTTTTCCTCCCAGTGCCAAATCCATGATACTATAATAGAATAGGAAGATAGGAGCTTGCTACAAGGTATTTCCCAGTGTCACGAACCATTCTGCACAGAACTCAAACAGAATGATTCTGTACAAATCATGAGAGCTTGCAGCAAGCCCCAAAGTACTATGGAAGCTCCTTGATGAGATGCACCTGATCCTCCAAGAATTTATGTTAAATAATCCCAAATAGGCCTTCCCTCTTACAAAGTTATCCTTTGACACATCTAATTGCTTCACTATACCATTCACTCAGTGCTCTTCTAAATCTCATCTCTCCTCCAATGACCCATGGCTCCCTATCACCCAGGTTTTCAACTGAGAACTTTGGTTCATCGCTGAGAAACTAGAGATAATTCTCCTTGAACTCCCTCTCCTCACTCTTCCTCATCTTCAAATTCCTTCTGGCACAATCTCCTCCTTCCTCCCAGTCTCACATGATGAAGTGACCTCTCTTTTTGCTAACTCAGCTTGCCAATCACTCTCCCTGAACAAGTGACCCCATTCCATCCTCTCTCCACCAGCAATTATCTACCTCCTCCCTCATGTCCATTCTCTCACTTTCCTTCAATCTCCCTGTCCACTGGTTGTTTCCCTACTGCCTACAGAAGTTGGTTCTTGTCCTTCATTATCAAAGAAGACCAAAATGACATCACTATGTTTGAAATAAATTACAGTATGTCCTACTGATCAGACCAATTCGAGCTCAGAATGCCCTGCCACAAGTTGGGTGCAAATAGTCCATGTGAACACCAGGGGTGGGTTCTCTATACTTATATATGTCATGTGTCCTTTGAGCTGCTTCCATTCTGCCCTGCTTATAGAGTGCAGCCCCCTTACTGATGAGAGCACGCCATGCTGGGCGGTCCTGTGCCAGTGTCTCCCATACTATACAATCAATTCTAAAGTTCTTCAATGAGACCTTCAGGGTGTCTCAGGATCACTTCTTCTGACCCCCTTGTTTGCACTTGCCCTGTGTGAGTTCTCCATAAAATTGTTTGGGTTTTTTTTTTTTTGGCAAGCATATATCTGGCATTCTAACAACATGTCCAGCCCATCATAGTTGCACTCTGTAGTAATGTTGGAATACTGGGAAGTTTAGCATGAGAAAGGACCTCAGTGTCTGGTATCTTCTCCTTCCAGATCCTTTCAGAATTTTCCTAAGATAATTTAAATGGAAGCCATTCAATTTTCTGACTGGTAGACTGTCTAGGTTTCACATGCATACAGCAATGAGGTCAGCACAATGGCTCTGTAAACCTTTGGTTTGGTAGTCAGTCTAATATCTCTTCTCTCCCACACTTTATTTTGCAGCCTCCCAAATACTGAGCTAGCTCTTGAAATATAAGTAACAACCTCATTAACAATGTGGACCTCCCTGAAAAGGACACTGCCAAGGGAAATGAACTTGTCCACAGTATTTCAGATGTGCTTAGCCTCAAAAATCTCTCTCTTGATCCCTCTATGCCTATCAACTATCAACCCATATCTGCCCTTTGGGTCTAAACTTGAAAATGGCAGCTCAGATGGATGCCTCCACTTCGTATGCTTTTTTTAAACTCTTCAATCTGACTTCTGCCCTGATCACTCCAAAGCTGCCAAGGGTCACTTAATCGCCAGATTTAATGGTCTTTTCTTGATCCTATCCATCTTAACTTCTCGAAGGTTTGGACCCAGCTGATCACTTCCTTCTCTTGGACCCTCTCCTCTTTCTCTAGGCTTTCTATGGCACTGTTCCTCCTGCTGCTTCTCCTGTCTCCTGACTAGATCTTCCATCCAGGGGCTCAGAACTCCTGACTGTTTCACCAGCCATCCTCTTTCTCTCAGCTCTGGACATTCTCTCTGGTCATCCCCCAAGCCTGGAATGTCTCGCTCCTCTCTGACCAGCAACCTCCCTGGCTTTCTTTAAGTTCCAACTAAAATCTATCTTCTCTACAGGAAACATCTTCCAATTCCATTTTCTTCTATTTATCCCATTTATAGTTTGCCTGTTGGTTCCCCCCATTAGATTGTGAACTCCTTGGGGTCAGGAACTATCTTTTGACTTTCTTTGCAACTCCAGTACTTAGCATAGTGCCTAAATATAGTAGGCACATAATAAATGCTTATATGTCTACTGACTTCCGTCTTTGGTCTACTTTGCCTCATCTGTATCCAGGGTCAATTCCTGCTAATGGTGAACATCTTCCAGTGAGTGTCTCTGCCTTGAGACCTCTTCTCCCACTTGGTGATTTCATCAGTTCCTGTGGTTTTCAAAATGAAAAAAAAATTCATTTTTTTCCTGATTATTCTCAAATCTATTTTTTTAGAACTAACCTCTCTCCTTACCTCCACTTTCCTAACTCCAACTACATAAAAGACATCTTCAACAGACAGCTTAAACACACATGTCCAAAACTGAAGTTATTGTCTTTACTCTCCCCTGCAAAATAAAACAAAAAACAAAAAACATTCCCCTTTGAAAACTATGGTACCACCATCCTTCCAGTCTCCCACAGTTGATTCTATGTGTGTGTGTGTGTGTGTGCAAAAATGTGCATGCATTCACACACACACACACACACACACACACACACACACACACAAACACATTTAAAGAGATGCTTGCTAAACTTTGCCCAGAAAGGTCATGCAGAGCTACTTCAAGATACTCTGAAAAGCTGGGAAACAATCTTCACAGTTAGGGGTTCTGATAAAGCTGTCATTTCTAAAATATATAAAGAATTGCATCAAATTATAAGGTTATGAGTCATTCCCACATTGATAAATGATCAAAGTTTTCAAATGAAGAAATTAAAGCTATATATAATCATATGCAAAAATGCTCCAAGTAATTATTGATTAGAGAAATATAAATTAAAACAACTATGAAGTATCACCTCACATCTATTAGATTGGCTAAGATGATAAAACAGGAAAATGATCAATATTGGAGAGGTTGTGGGAGGATTGGGTATGCATTGCTAGTGGAGTTGTGACCTGATCCAACTATTCTGGAGAGCAATATGGAACTATGCCCAAAGAACAATAAAATTGATCATACCCTTTGATCAGCAATTCTAATACTAGGCCTATATCCAGAAGAAATTTTAAAAAATGGGAAAAGTCCAACATGTTCCAAAATATTCACAACAGCTCTTTGTGTAGTGGCAAAGAATTGAAAATTGAGAGGATGCTTATCAACTGGGAAATGGCTGAACAAGTTATGGTATATGAATATTTTGAAATACTATTGTTCTATAAGAAATCATAAATGGTCAGCCTCTAGAGAAGCATGAATTACAGGATCTGATGCTGAGTGAAGGGAGTAGAACCAAGAGAACAATGTACACATGAACAACAACACTGTGAGATGATCAATCTTGATGGAGGCAGCTCCTCTCAGCAGTTCAGAGAGCTAGGACAACCCTAGAAGACTAGGTATAGACAATGCTATACACATCCAGAGGAAGAAAATGAAACAAAGAAAAACCCTTCAGAATCTGATGAACACTACATTCACTTTTTAAAAAATAGTTCTCATGTATTTCTTTCCCTTAATCCTAATTCCTCAGTCTGAAAATGACTGTAAACATGTTTAACACAAACATATATGTACAATGTTCACCTGACTGTTCACCACTAAGGGGAAGGGGGTGGGAAGGGAGGGTAGAAGGAAATTATATCACTTAAAAATATGCATCAGCATGTGGATGAATGTTGAAATATTTTGATAACATATATTTGGAAAAATAAAATATTTATTAAACAAAGGAAGAAACTTAGGTCACTCCAAGTAGAGAATCAAGAAAGAAAACCTTGTAGGGGCAGCTAGGTGTGCAGTGGTTAGAGTTCCAGCTCTGGAGTCAGGAGGAACTGGGTTCAAAGTCAGCCTCAGACACTTGATATTTACTAGCTATGTGACTTTGGGCAAGTCACTTAACCCCACAACCCCCTCCCCACCCCCTCAAAAAAAAAAGTCTTCTGAATAGCAGAAAGCAGTACTTTGATCCACAGATATGAAGGAAAGCAAGCTCCCCTTGGGTTCCCCTGGGCCTAAAATTCTAGAAACTACTGAGAGACATCTGCCCCTTGGTTTTTTGTTTGTTTGCTTGTTTTGTCCTTCATTTTCAAAGAATGACCATGACATCAGAGAGGTGGTGTCATGTCAAGCACATGAATTGGATTTGAGCGAGGTGGGCTGTGCTAAGTCCCCAGCTTCACTTTCCCCTCTGGAGCCATCTGGATCCAGTGACAAGATAGGAATCAGTATGACTAGAGATGGCCCTGAATACAAGGCAGTCAGGATCAAGGTCACACAATTAGATTGAGTCAAATGTCTGAGAAAAAATTAGAACTCCTGCCCTCCTGATCCAAAGCCAGTGCTCTATCCACTGTGTCAGCTAACTCTTCCTTGGTGAGACAAAGTTCTCTCCTGGTTTGAGCTGAGATCTTATCTCACTCCCAAGTGAAGAGCTGATTCACTCTTGTTCATTTCCCAGCACATTCCAATCTATAGAAATCCAATTTCTATTTCCTGTTTTGCTTGGACAAATGAATTTAGCTGATAATTCCTATGTATAGTGGTCTTTTGTATATTGAGTATTTGGTGAGAGACCATAGTGATCTTCTGGGGCTCTTGGAAGAGAACAACTCTCCCAGCCTTGCATGTCCTTCCCCCCAATTAGCAGGCTAGCAGAGTAGGCACAGCCCTACTCTCAATCCCCCATGAGTAGTCTATTCCTAGGATCACAGACCATTCCATCTAGAAGACCATGCATTCATTGAACCCTGTCCGTA